>NC_133412.1:171817500-172117500 GCF_049350105.2 Macaca mulatta
AGAGTTTTATGAAATGTCTCTTACTCATCTTTTTTTTCCTGCTGTGCTATTTACTTTCATTCATAGAGTAGCTTCAGTTCAATAAATGATGTGTTTGCCATCAGAACAATTTGATTCTCGTTCTAATTATAGCAACAAGCTGCTTCCCCTAAGCATATTATGGGTGTTTCATTATTTTAAATTGTTATCTTCCATATTAATTACAGAAACAGTTGATCTTTTCTGATAAGCAGGCAGCTGCAAATTCCCTTTTTATGTCTCATTGTAATAGGTGAAGCATCAGGTAAAAATTAAATCAAATCCTAATGCAAGACATGATGGAAGCACATTTAGGTTGCAATCCATCGCCTCCATTTGGCTGGGACTTGCTGTTTTCCAGAGGCACAGAGCTGCCTGGCTCAGCCCTCAGGCAGGACACACCCTCCAGCTAGCTTGGTGCTGCTGACCAAGATCTCATAAAAGCCTCCTCCCCAAGGAAAATGAATAATTGATACAAGGAGTAAATCAGCTCCTGAAATGGGGAAGGCCAGAGAGAAAAATGACTCCCTGTTTTGACCCATAATTGGAGCTGTCACTCACAGGAAGGAGAGGGCAGGGTGGTGGGACATCGGTGTTCTGGGAAAGCCACTCCCTGCAAGGAGAGAGGCCAAAGGCTCAAGTGACTCAGCTTAGATGTTCCTGATTAGGATCAGGAGTGGGGACAGGTGGGGCCATCCCAACTCAGATCCCAGAAGCCTGAATTGCCCAGACATGTCTCCTGGTGAGGACTGGTCATGTGTCAAGGCCAGCCTCAGGGGCAAACGCAACATGCTTCTGAAGTAGTGGCCTTTATTTGATGTGGAGTGAGCTGGGCCTTTGCTCGCCCTGCACTTCCACCTCTGACTTATGTATGTGTACTCTATCTCAAGACGTTGAAACTGGAATACCAGAAAGGAAGGAGAGAGGAAAAAAAGAAAAAGGAGAGACACAGAGAGACGTAGAAATAAAGAAAAGATGAAAGGTGGAAGGAAAGAAGGAAGATAGGAAGGGAAGGAAGGGAAAGAAAGGAAGGAAGGGAAGGAAGGGAAGGAAGGAAAGGAAGGAAGGGAAAGTAGGGAAGGGAGGGAAGGGAGGGAGGGAAGGAGGGAGGGAAGATGAAATCCTATGATATAATGGGATGAAGAATAGATAAAAAACTCAAAATGATAGAAGACACAGAGGAGATTAGTGAAATGAATAGAGAGAAAAATTAGTTTGCAGAAACATATGATAGACAGTACTTCATAATTGTTAAAGTTAAGTTAAAAATTTAACTCTGAGCTCTCTAGTCATTAAAGTACAGAAGAAAACAGTCAGCTGTGAGAACCAAATAGGAAATATAGAACAGAAGTCACCCAGAAGAATTCAAGTCTAAAACAAATTGATTCAAGATGTCCTCATAAAAAGATGTGAGGTGTGAGTAGAATCAATGATATCCCCAATGTCAATTCTACAAGATAAGACTATTTCTTAACACACCTACGTCAAGCAGAGGTTGTAACAGCGAAGTTCGGCTCCATTAAAGGGCTTCCATGAGGAAAACGCTTCAGAACCCTCAGTGGTCTGAATTAGTTTGACTCTGAATAAAGTTGAAGTCCAGGAGGTGTTTGTGGACCATTTGCGATACTTCTGCTGCACAGAATCATCAGAACGTGCAAAAGAGATTCACGGAAAAGTCTGCACTTCAGCGTCTTTGGAGAGCAATGGGAGAATACCTTAGCTCAACGTCAGTGTGTATGACATGGTGTATGTATTAGTTCAGTGTGTATGTATTAGTTCAGTTTCAGGAAAGCTATGAAAAATATTCTTCCTGCATGATGTGAATAAGCCCTCACTCTGCTACAATGCTTTATGGTCTAGCTGCAGTGCTGTCCAAATGAACTTTCAGTGATGATGGAAATGTTCTCTAACTGTATTGTCCAATCTGGCAGCCACATGTGGCAATTGAACACTTGAAATGTGGCCAGTGCAACGGAGAAACTGAGTTTCTAACTTCATTTAATTTTAACTTAAATATGTTTAAAAAGCCATGCATGACTAGTGGCTACCATATCGAATAGCACAGGAGTTCACTTTCTCCACTGCGCTGTGATTTCCCTTCTCTCTGCCTCCTCTTACCGCATGGACAGTAAACCACTCTACTCTCAGTTCAAAGACAAACACACAGTGGGAACCAGGGGAGAACCCATTCTGAGGGAAGCCTGGCGAAAGAACAGGGATCTGGGTTGCCAGAGCCAGGTTCAAACCTTGACTCTGAAAGACCTTCAACTTAGAACATCACTTCCCTGAGCCTCAGTTTCCCCATCTTTTAAATAAGGAAAGTAATCCCTAATTTCCTAAAAGCACGTGGAGATATAGTTGTAAATACTGACAGCCACATAAAAGTCCCAGCTATGCGTATAAAAGTGTGGAGAAGCAGGTTTAAACGGTGGGTGCCAGAGTGAGAGGAGAGGACCCTCAGTAAAGGGCGCCATGAAGAAAGACTGTCTTGGTCTTGACTTTCACAATGTCAAGAAAGGATTAACGTTGTACTCGTGAAATTATTTAAAAGCTAGTTTAAGAAAAAAAAAACCAACCTGGAATATATTTGTTTTAATTTTCTTCTCCCCCAATGCACATTAATTCATTTGTTTACTCATCCATTCATTCATTCATTCAATGAATATTTTTCAAGTGCCCACCATATGTCTGGCCTTTGAGATCCTTGATTCTGGAGGACACTCCATGGGGCGTGCCTTTCTCTTCTGTAGCAGGAATGAGTCCCTTTCCACCCAGTTCTCCCTTCTGGGAAACATCCAATCCAAACCAGAGACTCCACATCGCTGGATGTTACTGAAGTGATGCTTTCCACAAGCATGGTACATGGCTGGCAGCAACGCCTGGATCAATCTTACTTGAAACAACAGCTGTTATCTCTTTATAAAAACTCAAGCAACCCTGAAAGGCAATGTTTTGCAATGTGTGATGTGTTAAATGCATAAAATATACTAAATAGAGCTAAACAACTGGCAGGGGCAAAGGCCAGATGCTGTTCCAGAGA
The DNA here is from genome assembly GCF_049350105.2 of Macaca mulatta. Classification (NCBI taxonomy): domain Eukaryota; kingdom Metazoa; phylum Chordata; class Mammalia; order Primates; family Cercopithecidae; genus Macaca; species Macaca mulatta. The sequence goes on from NC_133412.1 coordinate 171,820,559, forward strand.
AACCCCGGACTTCATGCCACCTGCTTCGCCCTCTCTCACAAAGAGGGGCTCATCCAGTCTTTCTGTTTGCAAGTACCTGACAGTGTGGATGCTTAAAAAACACTACCTCTAGCCGAATGGAGTCGTTCCTGTACTCTTTTTTTTTTTTGAGATGGAGTCTTGCTCTGTCGCCCAGGCTAGAGTGCAGTGGTGCAATCTGGGCTCACTGCAAGCTCCATCTCCCGGTTCACGCCATTCTCCTGCCTCAGCCTCTCGAGTAGCTGGGACTACAGGTGACAGCCACCACGCCCACGTAATTTTTTTTTTTTTTTTTTTTTTTTTAGTAGAGACGGGGTTTCACCGTGTTAGCCAGGATGGTCTCAATCTGTATTCTTAAGTCACATAGAGGCCCCTGATCACCTATAGGAGAAAATAAAACATCTTCAATGTGACACTTAAGGCTCTTCTTATTCTAGGCTCAGCTGGGCAATTCCAGATCCATCCTCCCTGTTCCCTGTTCTGGCTCCAAGCTACCTGTCTCTCTGTGGTTCCCAAGCATCCCTGACTACCTTCTTGCTCCTGTAATCTCTACTCTCTCTAAGGCCTTCCCTACTGCCTTCTCTTCTTCCCAGAGAGCTTCCTCAACCTGCAGGCCCTGACCAAGCCTCACATCACCTTCTTTGTTAAGTCCTGAGTCACCTGGGTGGGGCTAGTCATACTACAAGCTGTTCCAGCAGCCCTGGATTAACCTCTGTCTCTGCACGTGTTTTACTCCATTGCAATGATCCATTTCCCTGAGCACTGGATAATGCACAGTTTGGGATCCAGGCCTTATAAAAAACTGTCACACACATAAGTGAAGTCTTCGTTTTGTTCTTAACCCGCTATTCACAAAATGCAATGGGGCAGCCACCATTATGATTTCCATTTTTCAGATGAAAAAAATGAGATGAAGATAGGTTAAGGAATATGTCCAGGGTAATATATTTTCCAAGTGACAGATCTGTGGTCTGACTTTAGGTAGAATGCGTTTAGAATCTACGTTTCAACATGTCTCTGCTCCCAGGACCTAGCTCAATGACTGGCACACAAGAGATCAACACATGCGGTGGGCTGGACCTTAGGTCTGAAGGGATAAGAAGCCTAAAGACCCCATGGCCAGGTTTTTGAAGACCTGACTTACCCACCACGTGGGATGACTCAGCTCAGCAATATGGACCCTCAGCCCAGCAGAATCCAGTAGCTTGATGCCCAACCTGTCCCCAGCCACATCCCCAACTGGATGTGTGCCGTGCAATTCACCTAGGACATCTCTCTGCCCCAGGCCCATTTGCATCTTACTTTTTTCTCTGAGAAATCCAGTGATGTCTTACTTTCTCAGTGACATGTCTCAGTTACTCAGGGTCTCAAAATTCTTCCCCCAGCCCTCTGCATTTTCAGATTTAACTAACCTGTATTACCATCAGCCATGAGCCACAACCACAGGCACTTTTCTGCACGTTATTCATCTAGTCCTCCCCCAAATCCTAGGAGGTCAATGTTATTGTCTTCATTTTGCAAAAGTAAATATCAGAAACATTCATGCCATGCAACCAAGGTATAATAAAGTAAGAATTCAATTTCATGTTTGCATTTCTGCTCCAACACACATACAAGAGACAATTGCCAAGGTGCTAATGGCAGTCAACACATTAGACCAGGATGGATTTTTTTCACCAATTTTCATTTGTGCTTTTCTCCATGCATTTTCCCTTATACCTGTGTTGTTTTGCAATATTTTATGTTGTAATGAAAACTTATGTTGTATTCTCATGACACATAAATCTTTGTTGATTTGTATATTACTCATGTAAGAATGGTCTTTCTTTTAGTCCGGTATATGCTGTCTTCTGTTTTCCTTGAAACACTTTCCTGGTGCATGGTCTATTTCACTTTCCTCTCAACTCTGCTATGACTAAAATGACAATGCAGGTCAGATTGTAAGGGGCACCCCAACTGGAGAGACAGCAGGGGGTGGTGGGGACTGCAGCAAACTAAAGAGAATATATTAACACTTCATCTAAAGAGCAGAGCTGGGACAAAAATTCAGTGGAATGTTTCCAGATTTCCCATTTCTTCCATTTTTAAAGATAATCAGGCAATAAAGATTTTTAAGTGAAATCAGAATTTACAATTTTGTCAACTAATTCAGATGGTTTTTGTTCCTTGTTTTCATATTTTATTTGTTTATTTGTCAAGAAAAACCAAATAGCACTTGTTTACAGTCCTGAACTAGCGTGAAATTGCTAGCTGGTGACCTGTTCTACAACGGTGATAGTTGCCTCTAACACCCTACATCACTTAAGTAACCTACCTTATCTACCTGATCCATTAACACACATTTCATTAATTTCTTGCCTCTAACTACATCAAAAACTCCTCCAGGGCAGAGATGCTACCTGACTGAGCTTTGACAGCCCACAGGCTGCTTCCCGGGAAACTGAGCCATGGACATTTGTTTCTGATGCACTCTGATTAATTCACTTCATTCTCTCCACATAAAATACCAGAACAAAAATAAACTATTTCCCAGTTAACTGTCAGGCACTGATCATCATACTAACAATCTGATTTGTGCATGATCTGATTTTATCTCACAAGTTCACTACAAGGCTCTCATAACCCCCACTTTAAAAGGTAAGAAAACTAAGGTGCATCAAGGTTGAGAAATTCCTATGTCAGATGTCAGCAGACAACTCATGTCTGTTTGATTCCAGAGAACACCTTTCTCTCACTACCTCATACTCACACAAAAGCCTACATTCTCCCGAGGATTTTGTTTGAAAAGGTGTGTTCCAGTTAAATGGCCTTTAAAAATGCAAACATAGAAAGAATGAGTCAAGTACTGCCGCTGTGATTAGAGTTTGTATGACTGCACAAAGCCAGTAGACTCCTCATAGACAGAGGCGCTGTGCCGATTGCTTAGGTACACAAGTGAAAATGTCTCCCTTTAAAATGCTGAAAGGCAAATCAAACCCTTTTTGGATGATTCTAATTCAAAGATGCTTTAAAGAGAATTTCTCTCCACCAGCCAGGGCACGTTGAAGAGACACGCAGAGAAGCTATGACAAGCACCAGCCCTGCTGGTCAATTGATACTTGTCCCTCAAGAGTATGTGAATTGAGGTCACTGCAGGTCAGAGAGGATTCTCAGGAACCTGTGAGCTTCTGCCTTTAAATCAACATAACTCATACTCATGAGCCCCGCCCAATGCCTCAAACCCTCCAAGAGCAGCCGCCATAAAGCAGAACTTGTTCCAGAGAGTAATGGAAGAACCTTGGTGCTATCCCGAGCAGTGTATTATTGCTGTGTGGCTTTGGACAAGTCATTTAGCTTCTTTGGACCTCTGTTATTACCCATACAACCTGCACCTGGTGGGGTGAGGAGGGAGATGCTGTCTAAGGCCCCTTTCCAGCTCTAAGGGCTGAAGATTCCGTTAACTCCTCCCAGCCCAAGTTCTGATCGGTGGTCTTCTCTATATTGGTGGTCTTTCTCAGCATGTTCTTCCTCCTGGACATCCAGGCACAGAAGCCAGGGGTCCATGTTTTGTTAGTTGTTTTATTGCTGTTTTCAGAAACTAATAATGGCAAACACTTCTAAGTGCTTTATAACCTATTCATTAGTTTAATCTTCACAACATCCCTGTGGAGTAGGTGCTATGGGGAAACCAAGGCAGAGAGTGATCAAGCATTTTGCCCAAGGACACACAGCTAGGAAGTGTAGAAGCTGGAATTTGAACTTAGGTCTGTGGGCCTCGAAGAACTTATTCTTTATGACTCTACCAGTGGTTCCCAAGCTTGCCTCAAATTAGGATCACCTGGGAATCTGAAAATTTCCAAAGCTAAGGTCATACCCTTTACCCATTAATTCACCATCTCTGGGGTAGGATACAGGCGTGCATGCTCTTGGAAGCTCCCTCGGTGTTCCCAGTGTGCCGACAAGTTTGGGAACTGCTGCATTAGCCTATAAAGCTCCCTCTAGTCTAGGGTGCGGGAATGAGACGATCAGGGAGTGGAGACAGGTAAGCCTCTCCACTTTGAGTTTACTTCCTGGCTCTGCCTTTTGATGGCACCTGCAAGCCTTCACAAGCTACCCAATGGATCTGGGACTGTGTCTCCTCTCCTGCCCCACCACTCTTTGCTTCGTTATTTGCTCAGTGATCTTGAAGAAGCCACCCAATATTTCCGAGGCTCTGTTTTCTTCCCTTTAAAATGGCTTTCTAATACTTATCCAAGGGTTCTTATGAAGAGTAAAGGAAATAAACTATGTGAAAATGTCATCTGTTAAAAAATTATGCTGAATTAAAATGACCACTTACCTCCAGCAATCTCAGATAAACACACACATGTACCAGTTCAGACAACACAAGCAGACACACACACACACTTCAGGCAATGCAAGCACACACACACACACGCACCTACCTCAGACAACAGAAGACACACACACACACACACACACACACACACACAGTTCAGACAACAGAGGCACACACACAGACCCACACACACTCAGTTCAGACAACACAGACAGACACACACATACACACACACACACCCCAATGGCAAGAAAATACATCTAATCCGATATCTGTATTAAACATTAACAACTTAGTTTTCATTTGCATTTTATAAAGAAATCATCAAAATCTCCCATTCTCCTTATACTTGATAGCTGTGTGTCTTTATTTAAGTTCAGAGAAGAAAAGGCTACATCAGCTAAAGATGTTTTTCTGCCTAGAATGACAGTGGTGGTGAAGGCTTTTTCGTAAATTTGAAAAATAAAAGTGTTTTCATTTTCTTGTTGCTATAATAACCTTGCAAGAGATAGAAATGAGAGTCTATTTTCTAACCGAAATTGTCTTCCTCAAGCGCAGGCTCACTCTTCACACTTGTTGGCTATTATTGTGGGGTTGCTAATGAATGTTGACCTACTAGCACTTGCAATAATGCATTCTTTTAAATATGACAGTGATGTCTTAAATTACAGGGAGGTTTCAAATAAGAGGATAATGTATGTTTTACTTGGGTGGCACCATTTGTTAGAATTGTCTTTTTACCAATATAGTTAATAGAATAACCCTTATTCAAGTTTAGTATTTTATCACTGCAAGATGCCAGAATATCATCGCTCACTCTAACATTGGCTCCTTGCTCCATCTAAGTTGGTCTCTTCATGCTGAAGTGTCACTCTTTTAAGAATCTCTTAAATGTATCCCCAACTCGAAAACCTCTATTCTGCACCTCTCTCTTAAGCTTCTCCTGCCTATCTCATCTCCCTGTCCCACTACACCAATGCATCCTCCCAGTGCCACCAGAATTAGTTTCTAGAAGCACAGATCCAATATCATCCTTTTGATTTAACACTTCTTTTGGCTGTCTGCTGTGTATGAGAAAAAGCATGGTACGTGGATGCCTTAGGTACTTGGCTCTCCTACAAGTCTCCACCAGTCTCCTTGAGCTCCAGAACTTTTCTGCATTGCCTAACAATGCCATGACCTTTCACACTGTGATGTCTTTGCTGCTATAGTTATTTCTGCTTATATTAGGAAAGAAGTGACAGAAAAGATAATTTCTTCAGCAATTAGTACGCACTGTGGGCTTGGTAGCACTCTACATACATTATCTCTTTCCCACTATCCTCACTCCAATGCGTCCTTCAGAATGAAATGCAATGCCTCTACCCAGTGAAGCCTTCCCAGATGTCTCAAGGAGTAACCTTCTCTTCTCCCTGCCCATCATATCCTGAGCTATATGATAGCACTGTGTTTTAAGTCAGGATTCCTAACTGCACAGCCTGAATGAAGATTCTTTTGTATGTAACTTATTGAGGGAGAGCTCTCAGGCAAAACCTGTAAGAAAAGTGAATAGCAAGATGGTGTTGGGGAAGAAGACATGGTTTCAGCTGAAGTCTAGCCTTACCCTGATACTGGATGGAGCTCTGAGGCATCACCAGTTCTGCCTTGAAATCAGTGGCAGACTTATTTGCTCCCTATCAGCCAGTCATTGGCTAGAGGCCATGTTTTAGATAATGGATGAGGAGTCAGGACTGGGCTGGGCAAGGCAGCCCCACTGGCCATGTTAATTTCCTGGGAAGTGTAAAGCTATGAGCCATTGGCAGCCAACACTCAGCGGCTGAAGGATGACTGCACCAGTCTGGCTGAAGTGATCGGAAAATTTATTACAAACTGTGCTTCCTTTATTTTTAGTATTATTTTTTTACAGGACTCCCTTTCATTAGCCTGGGAGACTCATGGAAATCGTGAATATGTCTTCTTTATATTAAATCCTGAGAGCCTAGCTCAATATTGGACATGCAGTAGGAGCACTATATTGTTTTAAATAAGTGATGGCATTGCTTTAAATGAATGACCTACAATCATTAGAGAATAGTTCTAGACTCTAAGAGTTTAATAAGCTACCAGATAGGACTCTAGACTTCTGGAAATTTGCTGTCCACTTGGGGAGATGAGGAACACTCATACTGAGTAATTGGAACTCTTTCCAAGGTTGTATGAAAAGAAAGGCATGTATAGTATTGAATTTCAGGCACTGTGCTAGGCATTTGGCACACGAGATATGTGCAAAAATTAGTTGGTTCTTTGACTAAAGTTGTTGACAAATGAATAATTACAGTATTACTCACTCCCCTGACTTCTATAAGAGAAAGATCTCTGCATGCTAGGTCAGGTCAAGGGCTTTCCACTGCTGTAAAGAATTTGAGAATTAAGCAATGAAGAGAGAAAGTTAAAAAAAATCCATAAAGACCATAGTATCCATGCAATACAGCGAAGAAAAAGAGGGAGAAGGAAGAAGAAGAAACAGATAAGCTAGGAGTTCTCTGTTTGGAATTGCAAGCAGAGAATGAAAGTGTTGAGAATTAGGTATTAGGGATTTCAAATGTGACAGAGATCAGAAAAGAGGAATTTTTAGATGGTTGATGTGTATTAATTATGTATCCTTCCTCTTTCTTTGACATTTCTTTCACAAGATAAATAAGTTTTTAAGTACTTTCAGCTACCTTTTGGTTGCTGGAATGTATTTGTTTGAATGCAGTGCTATGTTGAGACAGTACCACAGGAGGCCTGGAATTTATTTGGGTTATACACAGAATATCTCATTGCTGTGGTGATGATGTTTGTGTCCCCCTAAATCCATATGTTGAAACCTAATCTCCAATGTGATAGTTTAAGACGTGGGGCCTTTGGGAGGTGATGAGGTCATGAGGATGTGGTCCTCATGAATACGATTAGTACCCTTATAAAAATGGCCCAGAGAGCTGCCTTGCCTTTCCACCACTTGAAGACACAGCTAGAAGGCCCCATCTGTGAACCAGGAAACAGACCCTCACCAGACACCAAACCTGCCAGTGTCTTAATCTTGGACTTCCCAGCCTCCAGATCTGTTAGAAATAAACTTTTGTTGTTTATAAGCCACCCAGCCCAAGGTATTTTGCAATAGCAGTCTAAACAGACTGAGGCACTGATTTAACGGGTATTAAATTCATTTTAATTGTAAAGTGACTGAGGCTTGAAGAGGTTAGATAAGGTTTCCAAAAGGCATGCACATTTCAGAATTTGACTCCAAGCTTTTCAGACTTCCAATGCATACTCTGGTGACTCTGCTACACAGCATCCCTGGTAAAGAATACAGTGAAGGTCAGCCCCATGAAAAACTCCTGGGGAAAACTCACATGAACCTTGACTCCACTGTCCTGAGGACTTGACTTGAGGTGGTGCAGAGCCGAGAGAACTCTCTGTGACATAGGATGAAAAGGTCAGCCTTACCAAGAGAAACGGACCTTCAGCTGGGCCCAGAGTCTGGCTCCGATATCTCCATCCAAGCTCTGTAATTTCAGAGACTGCCCAGGCCCATTTGGTAATGAGCAAATTGAAGATAGGCATTCAACAAAAGAAAAAACATCACCCTGCTATTTCAGGCAAAACTATTGAAGTTATTTTTGTAGACTCAAACCAGATTGGCTGACTTCTGTGCTGAAAAATTAATTCACTTCAAGAATTACTGAGATTTATTCTTTCTTATTTGCCTTAGATGACACCAAATAACTGGTGAGATGGGACTGCTTCCCTCTTCCCTCTTTGTTTTTGAAGTTGTATTGATACAGCCATCAAGCTGTCATTCAGAGCATCTGAAAGAAGCAGTATTTTCCCTTCCCTAAACTCTCTTGTTTTGAGAGATACTACTCACCTGTTTCAACAGCTTAAAATTATGTTCAGAGCTAGATCCCACTTGCAAAATGAAATTTTTTCATTCTTCACTTGCAAGAAAACCGCAAGACACGATAGAAAGGTAAAACTGCTGAATTTGGATTCGGATGCTGAAAGTTGCCAACTGTGACATTGAGCACATCATGTCATGTCTTACAACCTTGGTTTCCTCCTCTATCATGTGAAGGATGATTAATTCTTGGCCTTGCTGCTTTGTAGGATGGTTAAAGAGATGAAATTAAATAAGAGATAAAAGCAAAGCTTTCTATACTATGAACTGTTGTGCACATGTAAGTGGTTATTATTAATTAGTTTGGTTTAGAGCATAAAGTGGTTTCCCAAAGCTTAAATAATAAGCACCTAAAGAACCAAGAGGAGAAATATTTATAGAAAAGATGTTTGCTTTCTCTTGCATGAATTATCAATTGCTCTCATCTGGTGTTTTAATTAACAAGGTATGTGATTTTTTAATTTAAATAAGATTAAGTCCCTGGAAAGAAGAATAACAGAAGAACATGAATTCTATAATAAAAAATACCCAAGAATTGTTGAGATGAAGTGATTATCTAGAAACAGAAAGAATCTTGTTAAATTCTTGGAGGGAACTACACTGATTAGTTCTATTGTTGAGGTTGCATTTTTTTTTCCATTTTAGATAACATTCACCTATTTTCAAATTCCTTTTAGGACTTTATATCTTTCTCACATTCTATTACATTTTTCTGACACTGCCCTATCAGGTTCTATGGCATAATCAGAAAGCAAAAGGCCCATATTGAGGGAAACAGTGACGTCTAAGGCTTGTCCCCAAAGGAAGCCACTGAGTTCCTTGAGAATCCTGCAAAATCTGGAGATGATTCATTGGGTCACCGGGGGCAGAAGACTGGGAGCACCTGTATTTCTTCTCACTCATTATTTACATACACTGCATCACAGAAAGAAGCTAATTTCTTAATATTTCAGATTCCTTTCCTGCTTGCCCTTCCCTATGTCCCCCAGCCTAAGGCAAATCCTCCATCCCTGGGAAGACATTGCAATTGTCTCCAAAGGAAGTCCACCCTCCAGCCTGACAATCCTAGTCCCAGATGTATGTCCCAGTCAGAGACTGTTCACAAACAACATGAGAAGACTCCCACTTCCGGCTAACTTGTACTAACGGGGACCACACACTCATTCTCACTTGAGTCAATTGAAAAACAACACCAAAATATTTAGAACAACAGTTTTAATCAAATTAACATGAGGCAAAAAAGCAGAGTTCCCTGAAATATGGGCAGCACATGAAGTAAACCCTATCATTTCCCCTCAGCATACTGCTTAGAGAGAGGTTTTAGAACACTGGGGAATAGAAGCTGAGCCCAGTGTCTTCCTGAGGTGGAGCAATGAAGCTAGGAGGCCAGGGAGGGAAGGACTGAAGGAGTTTGCAGAATGAAGTAGCAGAAAGGAAAGAGCTACACAGAAAGAAAAACTCTGAGAAAGGCTTTTCTCTAATCTTCGACCGAATCCAGTAGTCTCCCTTATCCTTGGTTTTGCTTTTCATGGTTTCAGTTACCTGAAGTAAAGTATAATAAGGTATTCTGAGAGAGAGAGAGAGATCACATTCACATAACTTTTATTACAGTATATTGTTATGTGCTCCTTTTTTTTTTTTTTTTTTTTTTTTTCTGAGACAGAGTCTCGCTCTGTCGCCCAGGCTGGAGTGCAGTGGCGCTATCTCGGCTCACTGCAAGCTCCGCCTCCTGAGTTTGCGCCATTCTCCTGCCTCAGCCTCCTGAGTAGCTGGGACTACAAGCGCCCGCCACCACGTCTGGCTTATGTGTTCCATTTTTATTATTCTTGTTGATCTCTTACTGTGCCTAAGTTATGCATAAAAACTTCATCATAGGTATGCATGTATTAAAAAGCATTGTATATATAGGGTTTGGTAATATTCAGGTTTCAGGCACCCACTGGGGGTCTTGGAATGTATCCTTTAAGGGTGAGAGAAGACTATTGTACTGGTCATTGCATCCATGCGAGAAAAATCCCCAAGGAGAGCGCTGCCTGAAAGGATGACAGGGAACTGTCTACAGATACCTCCAGAAATAATTTATGTTCTCTCCAGCCAGAGTGGAAAACACACAGTTCGGAGTATTGGGTAGGATGCTCAAAGCAGTTTTACCTCTGTGGCAGAGAAAAATTAGCTCTAGACTAAACACTGCTCTGGTCCCTCCTAACAAAGCTTAAAACCAAGATTTAAAAGACTCAGACTATTTTTAAGTAACTTAGTCAGGACCTGAAACAAAGTTCAAAAATCGTTATTCAAACACAAAAATGTCTAGCACCAAACAAGGCTAAATTTACAATGTTTGGCATCTAATAAAAAATTACCAGGCATCCAAACAAGCAGGAAAATACAGATGGCAATGAGAAGAAACACCAATCAAAATTAACCTGGAAACTACACACATAATAGAACAAGTAGACAAAAAGTAAAATAGGTAAATAGAACATACAAAAAGACCACATTAAGCTTTTAGACGTAAAAACTACAGTGCTTAAGTAGAAAAATACACTAAATAGGATTAAGGAAAGATTAGATATTGAAGAAGGAAGTATTACTAAACTGGAAGTCAGAACAATAGACAGTTTTCAAACTAAACAAAGTGAGCAACAAAATGGGGAAAAATTAAATCATGTATTGGTGAGTTGTGGGATGACTTCCGTCAGCCTAATATATGTGTAAGGGGTGGAAGGAAAAGAGGATTACTTTGATTATGGTGATGTGGTTTTATAGAGGGTGTCAAAACTCATCAAATCATACACAAAAAAAGATACAGTTTAATTCTAGTCAATTAAGTTTCCATAAAGGTGTTTTTAAAAACACACCCAATATTGCCCTGTTACTCCCAGTCTTATTCTTTCAGTGACTTTCTATAATGGTCAAAGTGAAGGCTGGGCTTTGGGGAATAATCTGACTATCCCCTACATCCTTTTCTGGGCTGCTCCTCTATACACCTTCACTTTCAATCTATTTGAAACTCACTCACTCGTCAGGTCCTGGACCATGACTTTGCCGCTCTTCCACCATTGCTTTATTATTCCTCTTAGAATACGCTTTGGCCACATCCTCCAGTTAACTCCTACGTACCTTCAGACTTCACTTCTAGTTTTCCTCTGCAAAAAGGTCTTGAATCCCCTTTTCTCATTCCTGCCTTGATTCTTCACAGTGGGGGATTCATACCTCTTTCCACAGCTTCCTGCATTCTCCCCATCTGTCCCATCCCACTCTACTGTGGGTTACATGAGAGTGGAGTTTTATTTATCACCGTGATCTTCAATAGCAGAAGTAGTGGTGGTAGTCATATTTCTTTCTGGTCCTGCTGTGCTTAGCACAGTATTGAGTACACAGTAGGAGCAATGGATATTTTTGAAATAATATATGAAAAAGATAATTTGGAGAGTTTACCCAGAATATGTCCTAGCCCAGGGAATTTCATATCCACAAAGAAAGGGTCACATTTAGATTCTTGCAGAGAGCCTAACAGGATGGCCTGTGGAAGTTCTACGTTTCTTCTCCCAGGGCTCAAAGATCACTCTCGAGATGGAGAATCTTTGTTAATGAAAGAGAGGACTGAAAGAGAGAAGGCAAGGAGGTAATCTGGGTCTTCCCAAGGCAACTTAAAGCAAACAATGCTTTCTAATCTTCCAAACAGCTGTCAGGTTAAAAAGATGTGGTTTATATTCAAAATGTCTATTTTTAGCACACTGGTGGAGATGAGGGTTATGCTTAGGTGATTAATAGCAAAACTCTCATCTGATAAACCAAGCCCATGCTATTGCTTTTATTTTCATGGGGAAAAATGGGGAATTTCTCAGGTCCCTTTATCCAGGGAAATCTCAGTACTTTTCCTCTTACCTTTTCTCTGAAGGTGGCTCTGGCTGTGTTGCAGAACAGAGCACACTTGTGAAATATTCAGGAGCTGAAGTCCCCCCCCATTCTGTCTTTTTCTCAGCTTAAACAGTAAGCAGATAAAAAAGGTGTAAGTCTCTTTTGAAACCTTTGCTTGAATTACACTGTTATCTGCACTTCAGAGCAACAGAAAACTGGGCTATTGAGCATGAGGAAGACTGAATGCCAAGCAGCCAGCACCCCACGCTGCTCTGCTGGGGTTTGGCTGCTGGGGGAGGCAAAGGGAGGAGTCTCAGGAAGACAGAGGAGATGATTTTCTCCACCAAGGACTTTCAGGAAGCGTAGAGCTCCCTGTGCCATCTGAGCACAGAGCTCCCCTACAAGACTCAACTCAAAGTTTGGGTTCAAAACAAACTCCAGGCAACTGGAAGACAGTACTTAGGCACTTAAACTAAAATCAAGCATGAGATGAGTGATTTTGTTTTCTATGGGGAGGTGGACAGTTGAATTTTTAAACATCTTTTATTGTGGTAATCTTCAAACATACATTAAAACAGAGAGGAAAGCATAAACATTCTTATTCATTAATCACTTAGTTTCAACAATGATTCAAAATTTATTTTTGTTTTAATCAGAGGGAAGGAGCAATATATATGACTAACATGTCATGGGCACCAGGGGATTGTAGTTAAAGCGACGTGGGCTTTGCAGGGATCGACTTTGTCCTCAGCACCCTCTCACAGGGTATGACTACAGCCAGTTTCTTAATTTCAGAATCTGACTTTACTTATTACACAATATGAATGAGGGTATATATGTGACAGAATCATATTGTATACAAATCAAATAAGAAGTATAGAACCAGTCCCAGAGCAGGTGCTTAGTACGACTACGACGATCACGACAATCACGACGATCACTGTCTTGAGACAGATCAGTTCATCATCTCACAGGAATAAAAGCCCAGGGGAAAGTCAAGATATTTTAACCCAGGCCAAGTCAGGCAGAGGCCTGAATCTGGCAGGTAGGGGATTTTCCCAATGTGTTTTCATGGAAACAATCTATGCCAAAAAGCCTCAAGTCCGCACATGTTACAAATAAGACTGATGCGTTTCTAATGGCAGAGGAAGGGAAAGACTGCATAGAATTTGTTTCTTTGTCTTCTCATTTCATAGCAAACAGTTAACCATTTACAATCTCTGTAAGGCCCATGGGGTTTCAGTGCTGAAACTCTAACACATATTGTCTAGGTGAATGGGCCTCAATCATGGGCAATTTTGCCCTCCAGGGAATGTTTAGCTATGTCTGGAGACAATTTTGGATGTCATAACTAGGACTGGGGAAGCAGCATGGCTAGTGGTAGCTAGTGGGTAGAGGCCAGGGATGCTGCTAAGCATTTTACAGTGCACAGGACGGACCCATCACCACCCCAACAGAAAATTACATAGCCGTAAGTGTCATTAGTACTGAGGCTAAAATAACCCTTGGATAGCCCCAAACGGATCAAGCTCTGAGGTCAGCAGAATTGAATCTTGGCTCTGCGGCTTACTAGCTTGGGCAACTTTCTGTAAATTTCTGTCTGCATAATTTGGGGAAGAGAATACCTTTGCAGGTATGCCTGCTTAATCTAAGATAATATGTAGAATGTGTTGAACTTTGTGCTTGACAACAGGTAGACACTCAGTAAGTGGCAACTACTGAAATGGCTCATTCATTGTTGCAGTTTGTGAGATTGTCAATAATAATACTCAATTTATTTTTTAGAAACTTTGATAAACCAAGTGAAGGTCTGGATCTGCAGAGAAACACGAACCCTGACTTAGGAGCCTGGTGTGAAAAATCAGAAACTGCCAAGGGAAAGCGTACTCACGAGAGCACTGGATATGGGGTCATTGAGGAGCAGGTGGACTCTCCACTGGGAAATGGAAAACATCAACTTTTAACCCTGGTTTTTCAACCATGGCACTATTGACAGGTAGGCCTAGGTAATTCTTTGTTACCGTAGGGGCCTGCCCTGGACACCATAGGATGTGTGACAGCATCCCTGAACTCCACCCACTAAATGCCAGTAGCATCTCCATGCCTTTAGTGTGATAGCCCAGATGTGTCTTCAGACATAACCAAAATCACCCCCGGTTGAGAACTAGTGATTTGAACAAATAATGGCAAATATAGAGTATTCTGCCAACAACACCACACACTGTCCTTTCAGCCTCCACCCCCACCCCACCCCTAAAACAGGTGCCACTCATCACTCCTGGCACCATATGCTGCTGAGCCCAACATAGACCTAAATATTGTGTCTACCCAACATACCAGACAGCCACTATGGATCTGTTCTTTTGAAACTTTCTACCCATTCTATTTAGGCTCCTCCTGTCCATGCCTTAATTTGCTTCTCTGCAGCATATTAAGTATCTTCTGTCTCTCAACAAAATCTCCTAGTTGCCCCCACTCCCTGCACCCTAGTTACTGATTGTCTCCAATATCCATTCCTGCCATTATTCCATTGGTCCACCTTCGACAGTCCTTCCAATGTACTGGATGTCATTAAGGTGCTTTCTCAGAGATTCCTGAATTTCTCTCCTGTTTATTAAAATGCAGGTTTCTCCAAGATGAAAGGGTTAGTCATTATTTTTCAATATTAATGTTATTGTTTTTCTGAAGCTTCTGTTGTTCCGTAATTCAAGGACCCCTTGTCGAATCCCATATGTAGCATGTTTATTAGATGTAATATTTTATCTCTCGGACTCAGTGCCTGACACTATCATTTCCTTCTTATTTCAATAAAAATGATCTCCCTCCTCGCGGTTCTGACAGGAGCTAATGGTTTTCTTTATCACAAGAGAAAGTAAGAGTGGGCAGTGCTAAAAGACAAAATGAACTGTATATATTTGTGCCTTAATTCAATTTATACCATAAACTCCAATCTTAATAAAGTAACTTCCTAGTACTAGATAGAACAAAAGGAAAAGTCACAGTGAAAGTCTAGGGGCCTCCAATTTTTCTGGATTTGCAGATGGTCGATTTGAAAAACAATATTTAAACCTAACTTTGTGGAAAGCAAGGCACCTGCCCCAAATGGCTCAAATGATTTCTGATTTTTATTCCTTTTTCCTTCCTGTCTTTTTACTTTTTGGTGTATATGGGGGTGTGGAGAGGATTTCTGTCCCTGTAGTTTAATCAAGTACTAATAGGAGCCAGAACCATGATCATTGACAGAAGCACAATATTAGTTGTTTGATGAGAATTCCTCTCTGCGTGTAAATTCCAGGTGGATTCTGCCAAACTTTGTAAATTTGTTAGGGAAAAAAAAGTAACTTCTTTTCAGTGCACAGTTGGATCTCGAACATTCCCGTAGGGAGCTAGGAGTTTTATTTCAAATGCCAACCATTGTGAAAATAGGATTGTTTAAAAAGCACTTCGTAGATACTATGTGGAGATGAAGATATGAGACAAAATTTGGAGCTTTACAAGTGCCGGCAACAGTGGATCACCCTATTGTGTAGTGATCTCTCCATCTGTCCACGTTTGTGCAGAGAACCAATGTCTTTGAGTGGTTCATGAAGGTCAAAAGCTCCAGGCATAGCCCAACTTGGTTTGGGGTTCGGGGTCTGTAACTACCCAGCTGTGTAATCCCAGCAAGCATGTCTTAACCGGGGCAAGTGTTTGATCCTATAGAATGAGGACATGAGAATCTAGCCCCTTGGGTTACTGTCAGGAATAAATGACACCTCTGTTCGGTGTTCAGTCATTCCTGGTACAC
The DNA here is from genome assembly GCF_049350105.2 of Macaca mulatta. Taxonomy (NCBI): domain Eukaryota; kingdom Metazoa; phylum Chordata; class Mammalia; order Primates; family Cercopithecidae; genus Macaca; species Macaca mulatta. The sequence continues at coordinate 171,836,462 of NC_133412.1, forward strand.
ACTAAGAACTCAATAAATGGCTACTCTAATCTTGCCCTATTGTCCTGTTGCTCTCTTCAGTCAACATTGTTACATTCAGCCCTGGGGGTTCTGACATGGAGTGGGCTGAAAGTCTCCATTCAAATGTCAAATCCACCAGTACTTGCAAGGTGCCCACTGGGACAGCATCATGGAGTAGGTGCTGTAGGGAATTCAGAGATGAGTTTGACATGATCCCTGACTCCCACGGGCTCATTAGCTCTGGGGGAAGTGTTTGCAAACACCATCCATTGCATACTGATGGCATGTCTCTACACTGACAGTAGGTGCATTGCTGCAGACCGGTCTGCTGTTGTTTAGGTAGAAGTGCTATTTCACAGAGTGTGGGTCCCTCTAGGGCAAGGCAAGGGCCACTGCTGAATCACTTTTGCATCCCCAGTGTCTGGCACAGAGCACAGCTCATTCACTCATTCATTCATCATGTGTTCATCAGCAACCTGTTTATTGAGGATCCACCATGTAGCAGATGACGGTAGGGATGTATTGACGAAGAAGGCTTACTTATGATCCCTGAGCTTATAGACTTTGCATTCTGTTCAGGACAAAAGGCAGTAATTAGGCTCTAGCATCACACCTAGCAAAGAGACTTGAAACTGAGTCTTTGTTAGGTAAATAAATTAAACACATACATATACACAAAGTCAATTCAGGTAGACAGTGTCATGTAAAAGGAGCTAGGATGCTACGAGAGATTAGTGCAGGAGGATGTGAGTTGATGTCAGGATCAGTGGGAAGCTTCTCGAGGAAGGATAAAGCATTGGAATCTTCTATTGACTTGGTATGCAGGACTTCCAAGGAAGACCCCTTCAGCTTGACTGTGGTGCTTCTAGCCTTCCTAGCCCACATTTCTCCCTTCTTGCCATACAAACTCTGTGTTTTCTTTGGGATGCCTGTCATCTGGGTGTGCAGTGGAAATGTGAAGTCTTGCCCTTTGAGAAAGCTGGGAATGAGAGTATATGCATTTTCTTTCTTCAGGGAGTCATACAGTTTGCCCCAGAGGGAGCTCTTAGGAGACTTGGTCAATGGGAATTCTGCCAGTGAGGTCACACTTGGAAATGTTAATGCATTCCATGCCTCTACTAATGTATCCACTGATTCCACAAGTAATAATCTGGTTCTTCCATGTGCCAAGCTCTATGTTAGATCCTAGGCTACAAGGGTGAGGAAAACAGCAGGTGCCAATACAGTAAAGACAGTCCAGATCAGCAGTCATTCAATACCTCCTCTGTTCCATGCATGCTGCTCAGTAGGGAGATGCTGAGAGGACCAACATACAGTCCCTGCTGGCTGGACAGTCCTTCAAAAGATAGAGACAGAGGCTTGAGCATCCAAGTTCAATATTCTGAGATAGTTACCATTTTGACCATAATCCAGGGTCTATCCCTTGCTAGCAGAAGTGGCAGCTGGTGGGCCAGGTACCACCTGCTTCTCACAGAAGCAGCATGACTGTATCACCTCTCCAAGCACAACCTAGCTATTAGTAGAATTCTGTGGAATTTGAATGAGATTCACTTCAACAAATAACTGCTGCATTCTAGTAAGGACCTCTGAACCCCATCAAGGGACGAAGAACACACAAAGGAAATAAATTCAGCCTCTGGCCTCGGGAAGCTCTCAGGCTAGTTCGTCCACTGACTACATGTACATTTATTCCTCAGTACTTTTAATCTCCGATTTTTAAAAATATCAATAGCGTCTTCTAGCAAGACCCACAGACTAAAAGAGCAGGGATTACCTCATAAACAGCCATCATTTGTTCGTTCCTACAATACCCTGTCTATTTCCCTACTTACAATCCTTGCTCTACATTGTCCTGGCTGAGTGGCCTTGGGCAAGTTACTTCCCTTTGTGAGCCTTAATTTATTCATCTGTACAATGGAAACAATAACAGTTCCTGCCATGTGGCATTGTGGTGAGGATATGTGTGATCATGCAAATGAAATTCTTAGCATAGTGCCCGGCTCAGGTAGCCACAGAGTCCCTACAAATGAGGATGTGGTCGCTTATGATTTATCATTTTACATTTTAAAAAAACAACCTAAGACTATTTTAATGGCATCACATCAACAATAGAAAAGATTCTTGAAAATTACAGAAGGGCATGGGTGAAAATTTAGAAGGTGAATAGAGATGTCATATGGAAAGTTTACCATTAGAATGTACAGGAACCTCGTGGCTGTTCTTTATTTCAAAACTCGAATTCAGCATGTCTTGGTGAGGGGCTAAGCGTCAGTATTTCTTTTTTAAAAAAACTCTCCAGGCAGTGCTAAAACATTGAGCATGCCTTTCAGAAACAACTATCGAAAGCATGTACTATTTATCCATGTGCCCTATCCACATACCTCTGTAAATAGAAGACGTGAATTAAAAAAAAAAACACAAAAAAAACAAAGAATGATGGGGTAGTGCGAGCATTTAAAAAAATGAAATTTATGAAAAACTATTAGAATCAATTCAATTAAATAATTTTTATCTTTAAAACTCAGATATGCATAAATTGCCCTCTCGTAGCATTTCATCTCTAGTGACCTTGGTTTTCTTCAGTCTTTGTCAAACATTTCATAATAACTTGCACTGCATATTGGTAAGATCACAAAGCATGTATTCTGTGCAACAGGTTTTCTAGGTATTTTTATATAATGTTCCGAACCATGTATTTTTCCCTAAAGTGTACCGTGAGGAAAAAAAAAAAAAAGACTACAGATTCTTCAGATTATTTGACTATTTTCTTGCGGCCTAAACCATAAAAACACAGTCAATTAAAATATTTGCAGAAAATCATCAACACTGTGCCTTGATTATATTCCTAGTTGCATGCAATCCTTGGATTTATTTACTTATGGATTCTTTGGATTATACTGAAAGCTGAATTGAATACTCAGTGCCCAATTTTTCTCTATTTGCAAATTTATGTTCAGTGCAAAGTATAAACAGATTTATGTTCAAAACAACGTATAAACTGAAGACCTCATTTCCCCCAGCGTGTTCATGTATAAATTTACTAAAACAACTCCCTCCCCCCACCCCAATGATACTATTTATTACAGAAAAAGGGAGCTCTCTTCTTCTGCATCGTTCCTATCTCCATTGACTTGATGCTTCATCATTTAGCAAATTCATGTGAGTTGAACAAGAGGGACAGAAATGATGTGAAATCCATCTTTTTTTTTCTTGGTTCTATCAACATAAGCACAAATGAAGAGAGAGAGAGAGAGAGAGGCGGAAACATACAAGAGGGCAGGGGGAAGGGAAAAGAAAAAAATAGGGACCCAGAGAGAGACCAAGGGACGGGGAGAGAAGCAAGCATGCCAGGAGAGAAAGCTCCATTGCAGTAGTGATGGATAACTGAAGTGAAGGTGTCAGGATGGAATTATGTAAATTACCAAGACAGCCAAGCCATGCGCTGATGATTATAGAGGATGTGAACAATGTTGTGGTCCCCAGACACCCATGAGCCTTGTTATTTTTCTTTCCTCCAACTCCCCTTGGGGTGGATTCTTCCTGACCCTGGTCCTTGGGAAAAAAAAAAAAAAAAAAAAACTCTCAGGAAATAACTTCTCTCTAACCAACACACATATCCTAACTCCCCCAGCCAAGAAATTTAAAAAAAAAGTAGAAGGAGGGATGCGACAAGTCTCTCCAAGGATCCTCCCCCTCCCTGGATGCCAACCAGACATCTTCAAACTGCCTTTTGTTTAGATCACTGAAGCATTTGACTTTATCAAGCGCCCTGATCGTGCCTTAGTTTCAAGGACACCACTTGAAGGAGAGAGTTTGGCGGCACAGACAGTGGCTCTGAGCTCAGCTGATGAGGGGTAGCTTTTATTATATATATATATATATAAAAATATATAAATACCCCAAACTTAGGAATGTATATTTTAAAATATGCTAATTATATGCCATCTGCACTCTTACTGTGGGATGAGAGCTGATCTATGGTGCTCTGTTGATTGTAGGTGAGGGCTTGGCAGCACAGAACTAAACTTTGAAATTTGTAGACTTCCCCCCAATTAAAAACATATACATAAAATAAGCAGGGATACTTCAACTATGACTTAATATTCCTAGGTTTTTATTTATTTGTAGTTATTTAATTATGTGTAAAGTATTTATTGACAATTCATGTTGTGGCTGGTCCCTACAAGGTTTTGGGACCACAGAGATTAATACCAAGTAGTTCTGGCCCCTGAGGAGTCATCAGCCTAATGGGGAAAACAAGCATGGAAAGAGAACAACATAACACCTGGTTTAGTAGAGGGACTGTGATTAGTGGAGAAAACTACTGTCCTTCCCATGAAAAACACATTTGCCTGTCTTTCTCCCCTTTCTTACACATCAGTGCTTGGAGTAAACTGATCATGCTTGATCTCCCGGATCAGCCTCAGGTGCCTGGGATAGTGCTTCGTGCATGCCATAGTCATGAACTGGCTGATGTTAGAAAAGTCAGTTTGTTTTATAATTATAAAATTTAAAAAGTTAAAGGTTTAATTTAAGTATCAAACTAGTTCAATTATTCTTCCTTTTCATCAACCCACTTTCATGGAATGTTTGCTATTTGTCAGGCTCTGTGCTGTGAGTGGGGGATGCCAAAGAGAATGAGATAGACAGTGTCAGCCATCAGGGAGCTTACTGCCCAGTGAAGAAAAGTGACGTTGATCAAATAATCACACAGATTAGCAAATATGTACTGTGATGAGAGCTGGAAGGGAAAATACGGTTTGCTATGACAGTCTCCTGAGACCTTATCTAGTCTCACTATTGAAGAAATGACAGCCCAGCTGAGATCTTGACATGAATAGGAGCCTACTTGGTGAATGCGAGGAGTGCAGATGGGTCAAGCACCCAAGGCAGAGCTAACACCATGTGCTAAGGGACTGAGGTGAGCAAGGATGTACCAGACTCAAAGAATTGAAAGGAAGTCTATTGTCTGGAGCAGAAAGAGAGAAGGGAGAGAATAGCAAGACGAGGCTGGAATGGTGGGAGATGTCCAGATCATAATACAAGGCCTCAAGTTTCACTAAGAGAAAGCTACTGAAAGTTCTTAAGTGGTGGAGCAATGTGATCAGATTTGTGTGGATTGTAGATAGTAGGGTGGGTGCCTGCCGTCATTGAGAAAACTCAATAAAGAAGACCGTCAATAACATGACTGTTGGTTTCACAGGGACAAAGATAGCCTGGTCTACCAGGACATTGGAAGAATGTAGAGAAAGAGATGAATTCAGAATATTTTTAGTGTATGAAATGGAGAGAAGTTGGTAAATGATTGAAGTGGAGGAGAGGGGACTAGGAAGGAAGAGGCTTTAGGAATGATTTCTAGATTTCTTATTTGACCTGTTGGGTGAATGATTCACTAACAGAGCACATCATAAAAGCAAACTGAGATACTGGCTTTTTAAGCCAATCTATTATATTCCATATAGATCTGCTTTTGTTGATACATAAGAACCGTACATATTTATAGGGCACATGTGTTTTCTTGATCCATGCATACAATGCATAATGATCAAATCAGGGTAATTGGGATATCCATCACCTCAAATATATATCATCTTTTTTGTGTTGGAGACATTCCATAACTTCCTTTCTAGCTATTTTGAAATATACTATAAATTCTTGTTAACTATATTTGCCCCACTGTGCTACTGAACACTAGAACTTATTCCTTCTATCTAACTGTGTTTTTCTATACATTAATTGATCCCTTTTTCTTCCCCCATACAACGCTTACTAGCCTCTGGTAACCACCATTCTACCCCTACCTTCATGATATCAACTTTTCAGCTCAAAGATATGAATGAGAAGATGTGATAGTCGTCTTTCTGTGTCTGGTTTATTCCATTTAACACAATGTCTTCTAGTTTCATCTGTGTTACTGCAAATGATAGGATTTCATTCTTTTTTATGGCTGAACAGTATTTTGTTCTATATATGAACTACTTTTTCTTTATCCTTTCATCTGTTGATGGACACTTAGGTTGATTCCATATCTTGGCTATTGTGAATAGTGCTGCAATAAACATGGCAGTGCAGGTAACTCTTGGATGGACTGACTTTCTTTCCTTTGAATATATACCCAGCAGTGGGATTGCTGGATCATATGATAGATAAATCTTAAATTGACACCTTTATATCTAGCAAATATTTGCCACACACTCCATCATTTTAGGCTTATTGCTATCTACATATAGAGTATCTATTTTATTTGGAGTGTGGGAATTTGTCTCAATTACCTCGGCCTCCAAGACTGCCCAATGAGCTGCAGAGGCCCACATATGTCATTCATTGGAACATAAATGAAAAAGTGAATCCTTCATGGACACCAGTCAGAAACTCATGGGCCAACTTTGGACATAGATTGTACTTCGAGTTTGGGGCTAGAAGATCCCTTTGATACCATCAAGGCTCCCATGCAGCTGCAAGAACAGGTAAAGAAATGTAATTTCAGCATTTCTTAGAAATTAAGGTTTATCTTGAATATCCCTACTCTTCCTCTGCCCCAAACCCCCATGATGGCACTCTTCCAAGAGGTGGTAAATGTGTTCTTTTAGAGCTGAGAGCTCAGTCAAGATCATCAGTGTTTTCTAGGTGGTCACCTGCTAATCTTTAGCCCTTTCAGTAGAGGGAAGAAACTCATACAACACAACCACCTTGTCCAACACAACCAACTTGGTTGAACCTCAAGGGCCCAATGTCAAGCGTCAAGGAGGTCATCTAGGATTTGTGGGTGATGTGACTTTTCTGATTCTCTTTTTTGTGATCTTTCTTATGGTTGGGCTCAAACTTGTGATTTTAGGACCCTGGAAACCCAGCTCCTTTCCTCGTTCTCCTTCTGAGATATGCTCTGCAACTGTCTTCTGGGTTCACACACTGATGGGCTGTGTGCCTCACAAGGTAACACCCATTTCCCCCAGGTTTCCTTTCCACAAAGGTCAGCACATTACATGTGATGCTTTAATAAGGTCTAAATTAGTAGAGTTCTACCTATCCTTTTATGGAAATGAAATATTCTCACACTTAATCCAGAAAGTAACATTGAGTGCTTTCCAAGTTTTGTTTCATTTACTTCCAAGTATCCCCCTGCCATCCAAAGCTTGGTGAGTTTCTTTGCAACAGTTTGTGAAAGGATTAGGGTTAAAATGTTCTTTTCGAAGTGTTTTTTTTTCTTAATGTTGTTTATTATTTTAGAGAGCATCAGCTGTAAATCCTCATTTGTTTTCCAGTTCCAATCATTTCTAAGTAGCAGAGTATAGAGGCATGAGTGGTGTTACCAGTGGGGATATCTAGCAGTGAGTGAAGGGTACATAACTTACCATCACCAGAATAAGAAAGCACATGATCAAAAGCTTTACAAACAGGTGACTGTTATTGTGACTCCCATACCTCCCTTCTCAAACTTAGAAACTTAATATTTTATTTTCTCTGCTTAATGACCCAAGATACTATAACTTATTTTTACCTGGAACATAGAACATGCTCAAGACATGCTATTTGATATGAATGACAATAATTATACCAATAAACTACTAATACTCAATAACTGTTTACAGAAATTGTGTTTAGAAATCTTGTATTATTATTCACTGCTTACTGTATGCCAAGCACTAAATGCTGTTTAACGCATCATGTCACCTAAACCTCATGGTCACCTTAGCGAGCAGGTTCCATTGTAAGCCCCATTCTTCAGTGGAGGACTTTGAGGCTCAGAGAGGTTAGATTATTTGTCCAAGTTCACACATCCAGTTAAGTAGCATAACCAAGATTCAAGAGCAAATGTCCCAAAGTCTAGGATCTTAATCATAATGCCAAATTTGATCTTCTTTATTATCTCTTATTAATGTGATTTGTTAACTCAAATTCAATAATGATTCATATGAGTTACTATTAGCCATAAGCATGGCATTAAAATAGATGACATTTTCAAACATGAAAAAACTCAGGGAAGATAGGATCACAGTGAGCCTCTTGAAACACTCAATGATAAAATCCATCAAGGCAAAAAAAGAATCAAAACAATATATTCAGGAAAAGGGAATCTTAAGAAAAACAGTTGAAAATAAGCACTGAATCCATTTAAATAAAGAACCCTGGACAAACAACTAGGGGAATTATGATGGCAGGAGGGCATGCATAGCACCTCAGCATTGACAAAAATAATGAATTTTACCTTCTATGGAAAGGAGCTAATTAATATTGCTAAAATTAACAAATAGAGAAAAAAATTAACAAAGAGAAAAAAATTGTTCCCACATTTTAATATTTTGGGAGATTTACTCAAAGAGAATAATCTAAAGATGGATAAAAGTTATGTTCACAGATATTTTCACTGAAGTATTATTTGTAATAAAACAAAGACAAGGAAAATCTAAACAATCACAAAGCAAAGAATAATTAAATTCTGGTAGAATGAATGATGATTATTGAAACGATGCTACCACATGGAAAACTCTTAGGCTGTTAATGTGAAATGAGCAAAACAGAATGCCCCGACATGTGTCCACCATCTTTGAAAGTATACGAAAAGTGGTATGCATAGAGATAAAAGGTTTAAAGAACACCCCTTCACACATACATGCTCACTCCAAGGCTGGTGGCAGACTTGCTCTTCATTTTTTCTGCTCTGTGTTTTAAATGTTCTGGCTGAGCTACATGGCACATACATTTGCAGCACAGAGCAGATTTTCAATGAGCACTTTTGAATGAAGGAATGAATGAATGAATGAATGAAAGAATGAATGAGTTGCTTTCTTTTTTTTTCTTTTAAGTTACTATGTTTTTGCTACACTGCCTGCTAAACCTGGAGCTCAGTAGCTTTCCAATCTCCCTGTAAATATTTTCTGAACCTCCTGGTTCAGTGAGTACTTGCTTTGCCTTCCAAGACTGTGGCATGTCTTCTCCAGATGGAAAACAGGTCTTTTTCAAGGAAATCATTCTACCAACTTAAAGATATCCATCCAAATCTTATACAGAAAATTACACTCTATACCGTGGGTGTCAGATAGGAACTCCATAAAGATTGCTATTTTAATTTCTTTTGCATTAATAGCATATATCCCAATTCTTGTGGAATCAGAAAAAGAGAATCAAGGACCTGGAAGAAATAAGATCTATTATTTAATCCAGTCCTCTCATTTTCCAGATTTGTAAACAGATTGAAGGTTTTACCTGGTGTATCTAAAGCAACTCATTGTGTCAATGGCTCATTCAAATCTCTACTTTTTAAAGATCCAAAGTATTCTTGCTATGTTTACTTGAAAAAAAAATTAAGTAAGGTGTATTTGACAGTTAGATTCCAGAGTACAGATGGAGAGACCAGCAGTAAGCACAGATAATATCAGAAGAACACCCAGGGCCTGCTAGGTGAGCCATTGCATAATGCAGAAGAAGGAAAGAATCCACTGATAGAAAAATCCAGGGTCCAGGCCAGCTTCCAAATCCAAGCTGATCTCAACAATACCTCACCTACTTAATACCTACTCTGCACCAGGCAGTACACAGTCACTGGGAAAGTAGAGACAAGGTAGCACAGTCCCTCCCATGAAGGAGCTCATGGTCTAGTATGCAAGTCAGCTTCGTTCTGGCTGTGCTAAGTAATATGGGTGGTAAACCGAGGGTCTATAATAACCAGAACTGGAATGTGAACACCAGGCAAAACTCCTAGGCATTCAGGATTGGGAGAAAAGCAAGTCAAGAGAAGAAAGAGTCGCTGGTAACAGTGTCAACTGATAAAATCCCCTGTGAAAGCTTCCCTTGCTACCCAGGCTGGTGCCTCAACTGAGTTTAAGGCTGCAGTACCGGGTTCTTGAGGGCTGCGGATCCAGCCAGAATTCTGAGTTCTGAATATGTCAACCTTTTTCTATAACTGTTTTCAATTTTTATTCTTATGCTGCCTTTTAATCTTGAAATATCCTAGGTGGGTGTTTATACATATACGTCAGTATGTGTATTAGAAAATAAAAAAAAAAAGAACGTAAGCAAGAAGGATATGAGAAATAAATCTATTTGTTAAGACCCAAACATGCGCTGTGGTTGTGCAGCATATAAAATATTAAAGTTATTGCTGGCTTTCATTTTAATAAGAATCTCTTGGACTAAATAATGGGAACCAAGTACAGTAATATACTTTCCAACAGTGCTATGGGCAGCCCCCTAGGACTATCAGGGGGGACTTGGTAAGTGACACTTGTACAGGTTTAAATTTGAAATTGCATTTAATTTGTATGTCCTATTACTTAGTTGAAAACATGTACCTCTAAGGCAAATGCAGACGGAAATGGGCATCTAGCTAAAAATATTTGAGAGGCAATAATTTGCCTTAATGGCATCCACACCTAGATGGGGAAAGTAATGAAGCATCTCAGGGGAGGTATTTCTTTGGCTTAATTTGTTTTCACGCTGTTACCGAGTTGTCAACCTAAGGACTGTACTGAGCAACTACTCATGAACTTTTCTTTTGTTTCAGCTGCTAGTAAGCATACTCCATCTTCCTGTACTGTCTTCCATTTGTTCACTTCATATTCAGTGCTGTGACATGCAGTTATTGTTCTAGAAACAGAAAGACACAACGCTGGACAAGACAGGCCCAGCAATCGGTGGTCAAGCTTGTCTCATCCACATGGTCTTACCGTGTTCTCCCTCTCTGTACCCGTGTGGGTTGAAATGAGGACTGAGGTCCCAGAGCTTGTGGCCAGTAATAATGTTATCTAAAGGGGGTTAGGAATTTGGAAAAGAATGGAGAAAGGCAAGGATTTGCAAAACAGATGTCCTGAGAAAGTAGCAAAGGTCAGGCCAGGTGCAGTGGCTAATGCCTGCAATCCCAACACTTTAGGAGGCCGAGGCAGGCGGATCACCTGAGGTCAGGAGTTCGAGACCAGCCTGACCAACAGAGAGAAACCCCGTCTGTACTAAAAATACAAAATTAGCTGCGTGTGGTGGTGGGTGCCTGTATTCCCAGTTACTTGGGAGGCTGAGTCAGGAGAATCGCTTGAATGTGGGAAGCAGAGGTAGCAGTGAGACAAGATCACGTCATTGCACTCCAGCCTGGGCAACAAGAGGAAAACTCTGACTCAAAAAAAAAAAAAAAGTAAAAAGGGTTAAGGCTATGGAAGGTGAATTCTACAGTCAAGTATAAGGGGCAAGACAGGAAAGATAAACCCAAGGGCCCAAGTGGAAGGAAATGGGAAGTGAAGACAATGGCCAGAGCTTCGTATACATTGCTCCATGCCTCCTACAGGGCAGGTGTGCACACAGCTCTGTTTTAGAGGCTGCCAGCCATGTAGAGTCAGGGAGGTCACCTGAATTCAATGCACAGATTGGCTTGGAAGATGTTTGTGGTTATCAAAGAATCAACTGAGCATTTAAAAATAAGTCTTCCAGACGGGCACGGTGGCTCACGCCTGTAATCCCAGCACTTTGGGAGGCCGAGGTGGGTGGGTCACGAGGTAAGGAAATTGAGACCATCCTGGCTAACACAGTGAAACCCCATCTCTACTAAAAATACAAAAAAAAAAAAAAAAATTAGCCGGGCCTGGTGGCGAACGCCTGTAGTCCCAGGGAGGCTAAAGCAGGAGAATGGCGTGAACCTGAGAGGCGGAGCTTGCAGTGAGCTGAGACCGCGCCACTGCACTCCAGCCTGGGTGACAGAGTGAGACTCCATCTCCAAAAAAAACGAAAAAAATCTTCCACACTGGACTAAAATTAAAACCAAGCCTAAATGTTCCCTTCTCTCATAAGCAAGCCCTGATGGGTAGATTCACAAGAACATCTCTCCAACATTTCCCATCTACAGTTGTCTAATTGTTTGTGTGTCCATCCAAGCTGGCCCCATGGAGGTGGACACTTTCTGAGGATGGACAGCAGGTCTCATCCTACAGAGTCCTTCCCAGAGCCCGTTAAGGGTTACTGCTCAAGGTTATGTCGGGCAAGGTTCTGCTCAAAGTTATGTTGGGCCGAAGCTGGGAAAACACAAAATCTCAAAAGGACAGAAGTATCTAGCAATGAGTGGCAGGTACATAAATGCAGACAGGAGGGTTTTCACTAGCAGGAATCCACAAGGAATACCAAAGGCCAAGCAAGGGGTTCAAAGCCATAAAGGAGAAGGAGGAGGAAATCAAGGATAAAAGGATGGAACGTGTACTCCTTGATCTCCAACACATTGACTGGGGTGCCTCTCCCAAACAAGATGCACTTCCATTGTGTATTGCACACACAGCCACTCACAAGCACTTTATCCAATAAAGGTGTGTGCTGGGTTTTCTTTTCTATTGAAGGTTGAGACAAATTGTTCACCTATTATCCTCCTTCCAATAACATGAACTTACACTTTTTACATTCTAGGCCCTTACACTCCAACCTCCACCTAATAGGAGATTTAAGAAGATGTATATATACATATATATAAAATATATACATATTAAGAAGATATATATATATGAGATTTTAGTGTGTGTGTATATGTGTGTGTGTACATGTGTGTGTATATATATATACACACATATATATAAACCGCCATGTCACCCCCCTTGCATGGAACAAGCCTTGCATGGAACAGGTGGTATGTCATCAATGGGGCCTGGACAGCTAGATTAGTCTCTGGCAGTAGAGTAGGGGTGGGACCTGAGCTCTTTAGTTGCTTGGTCACGGGGGTGGTTCTAGGAGAGGGGAGAGGGTCCAGATGTGGGAGATGGCTGCACTCAGAAGCTATTTCTCATTATGTTTAAATATTTAACCATGGGGACAGCCATTCCAGTGCATCCTCATTGAGACAGACCTGTGGGCCTCAATCATATTGTACAGTAACACCAGACCAAGAAATTCTGAGGTTCTCGGAACTAACCCAAATTTTCCTTCTTAATGTTCCTTCTGAAAAAAAAAAATCCCCTTTTATTCATTCCTATCATCCTGAATCCTTCATCAACAATCACTTCAAGAGCTGAGACTTCGGTGCTGTGCTCTCTAATGCTTTGAGAGAGGTGGGCTCAGGAGGAGACCCTGGGGTAAGGAAATGCCAGAACAAAGTGACACAAACCGGGACCTGAAGAACAAAAGGGAGCTATCCATGCCAAGAGTGGGTCTTGTCCTGCCCCTGTAGGTCTCCAACCCTACCGCCTCCCATGGAGTATACATTTCCTTTTACTTAAGCAGGTCACCTTGGGTTGCTTAGGTATCCACACTCAGAAGAGACCCAGTACAGGCCATAGACATACTGACATTTTTGACATGCTACAGCCATGGTCTAGTCATCCAGGATGCTGAAGCATTCATTTTCTCACTGGTCTGGGATCACAGATGCCACCTCAATGTATGTTGTGAGAGCAGGTACCATAATTGCTTCTCCACATGTTCCTCAAAGAGTCAGTACACAGCTTGACATAGACTGGCCACTGTTAAGTTTATAAGATTACATAAATGTTGCTTTTAACTTAATTGATAAGTATTCCCAAATGGAATCAAGTGATTCCTAGGTTCTGTGCAGACACAGAGCAAGAAGAAGAGAGGTTCCAGTCAAGAAGGCAGGGCAACATCACAGCATAACATGGGATGGGCTTTAATCAGGAAGATTCAGCTTGTAATCCATCTCCCATCATGCAGCAGATATGTGACCCAAGCAATTTACTTTCACAATGTGGAACTTCTTCATTTGTAAATGCAGATGACATTATCCACTTCTTAGTATTTGGGTAAAACCTGAGTAAGATCATCCATATTCGACTCTTAGCACAATCCCAGCTCACAGTACGTGGACAGTAAATAGTAGCTATCATCAAGAGTGGCAGGAGTATTTAATATTCAAACATAAGGTAAATTTTATTAAGATAATACCAGCTCTAATTACATACTAAAACTCCAAATTTCAGTAGCTTAACACCAGATAAATTCTGTATCTCTCACTTAAAGTCCAGCCAGCAGTAGAGTAAATATGAGAGAGAAAATTTGCTCCATGCAGTCATTCAGGGATATAGGTTCAATATGTGGCTTCCATGGTTGCTCTGGGGCAAGAGCATTGCAAAGCAGGCTTATGAGGACCAGTCCTGAATGTTACATTCTTTGCTTCAGCTCACATTGCATTAGCCAATGTGGTTACTCATAACTGTAAAGGAGACTGGGGAATGTAGTGCAGTTGCTACATGGAAAGAAGATAAAAGGGGTTTGCTAAACAGCCAGAAAAAGTCTCTGCCACTCAGAATCAACCCACCATTCTATAAAAATCAGGACTTCAGGCCAAACATCCAAATCCTAAGATATGAACTCTTGTATAACAAAATTCCTGTTGTGCCATGCCTTCACTGTTTGAACAGAGAATGGAAATCCTGACAGGAATGATGGCGATGAGGTAGGGGTAGGAGTTTCTACATGGGGAGGAGGTGGGCAGACCAGATGCCCTGAGGAAGCCCTTCCACCACCTGTACTGTACATTGGTTCCTCCAGACAGGAGGGGTTTTTGTGCAATTGTCAAATGCCAGGAATTGTAGGAGGAATATTTACTAGAAACAATTACTGGCCTTGAGATCTTAACAAATGATCTCAGGTTCATATTTTCCTTACCTATAAAATAGAGTTGCTATAAGAGAAAATGGTAATGTGTCTGGTTAGGGCTGGTGGATAGTAAACACTCAAGAAATAAGATCATCATTCTTGTGTTCTTTTTTATCCATGAGGTGAACAGAAAGAAAAATGCTCTTTCTCACTTTCCCCTTGCTGGTAGGAATTTAACCATGATGGAGCTCTGACTTGCTGTGTAAAACCTGTTCTTGGCCCTACCCAGACCTAGGCACAAAACCAGGTTATTTCTGGTCCCAACTCTCACCTCTATTCACGAAAATTGAATTTACTCCCTTGTGTTCAAATAAACTTTATTGATTCCAAGTCAGAAAATATATACTGTGCACCCAACTCGGCAGGTGCTTCACCTAGGTTGCCGGTGGCTTCTTTTACATGCTATCCAAGTCTCAGCTGTTCTTGGTTGTACATGCCAATTTTGAAGCAGAATTCAAAAATCTATTCCTGTTCCCCAGAATGAATCCATTTGCACCAAAGGCATTAATGAGAACTGTAGATTTTGCTGAAGCTTTCATACCCAATAATAAACTAAAAAAAAAAAAAAAAAACACACACACACACACACATATCAAACATGTCTATTTGTCAAAATCTCCTCTGCTACATCATCAAAAGGTTTCTTTTTTCCTACCCTTCCCTCCCATGTTACTCAGCCTTGATTATTGCTGTTTCCTTTTACTTGCATCTTCTCCTTGCAAATCCTAATTGGCCCACCCTCCATCGTGAAGCGTAATGCAGCACTTTCTCTGACCCTGTATTGAAACTGTCACACCCACACCTTCCTAAGAGTCCTTAGGAAAGTAAAGGCTTGCCAGTCTTCATGATCCACCTACTTTAGAAGACATCAGGTTATTAATAAAAATTCTATGTATATAAAAGAACCACAACTAGAGAGATTTAGTGTTTGGAGCAAAGTCAT
This sequence comes from Macaca mulatta, assembly GCF_049350105.2. Lineage (NCBI taxonomy): Eukaryota > Metazoa > Chordata > Mammalia > Primates > Cercopithecidae > Macaca > Macaca mulatta. Next base: position 171,851,979 of record NC_133412.1, read on the forward strand.
CAATTTCTAAGTGTTATCTCAATTTAAATGGGTTTCTACCCCTCAGGTAGATCATTCAGTCCTTGCTTTGGAAATCAGAAATGCAGGATCTATTTGTTGTGTCTAGTTCAATACTGTCACAGTTGGGTTGGTCAGATGCTGAGTGGATCTCCTCCCAGAGAAAGTTTTGGTGTCCTCAGTCCAACCACTTTTATTGCTGTTAACTTTTAACTATTGCTAAATTACTTCACTGGCAGATTTCTTTTTTTGAAAATCAATCAATCAAAAAGAACATGTCTCTTAATAAGAATACTTAAAACATTTTAAATGCACACCTTCAGGTTCTGAAAGCCCACAGTGTACATTTTTAGCTCCATGTATTCCAGTTTGGATGGTTTGAATTTGCTCCCCAAAAAAGTTTTCCCACGTGGGAAAACTTCATCAATTTCATCATTTTTAATTCTTTGAGAAAGTGAATAATTTGATTGAAATAGATGGAACCACATACTGAAATGGAAGGATGTATGTATTTATGTCTTTATTTTAATTAAATTGGTAAATACTGGGATATATTAGATAGAGAGAAACCAAACTTAAATCACTGAAAATGCTTATGTACGAGTTAGTGATGTGTTAAAACTCAACGTTGCACTGAAAATTTCCCAGAAACTTGAATATTATGGAAAGAACTCTCAAAAGATAAAATTCAAGATCTCCAAATTTCCATCTCACCTTACTCATTGATACTCATAACTGTTTAATTATTTAGGTAGTTCACAAATCGAACTTGACTGAGGGGGATTATCATGATGCTATGAAAAATGGTTGTACAACTAAAATCTAGTGTGGGCCATGGATCCTAAGGTCCTTGACACCTTTTCAAGGGATCCATGAGGTCAAAATAATTTTTTTTAGACAGTGTCTCTCCCTGTCGCCTAGTCTAGAATGCAGTGGTGTGATCATGGCTCACTGCAGCCTGAAATTCCTGGACTCAGGGGATCCTCCTGCTTCAGCATCTACCTGGGACTACAGGTATGTACCACCATGCCTGGCTTTTTTTTTTTTTTTTTTTTTTAAGAGATGGGGTCTCACTATGTTGCTCAGGCTGGTTTTGAACTCCTGGGCTCAAGCAATCGTCCTGCCTTATAAACTCAGCTTCTCAAAGTGCAGAGTTTATGAGCATTAGCCACCACATCCAGCCAAAACTATGTTTATAATCATACCCAGGCATTATCTGCCTTTTCCCCTGTGTTGACATTTGCACTGGTGATGCAAAGCACTGGTGGGCAAAACTCTTGGAGTCCTAGCCCCGATCAAGGCAGTGGCCCCCAAATGCATTGATAGTCATCTCTCCTCCCAGGTTCACTTAAGAATGTCTTTAATAAAACAGTAAAGATTATTAATGTTATTATATCTTAACCAAGGAGTACAGATCTGTGTTAACTTTCTGCCACTGCCACACAAATTACCACAGTGGCTTAAAACAACACACACTTATTTATCTCACAGTTCTATAGGTGAGAAATCTAACAAGGTCTCACTTTGTGTTTTGAATCAAGGTGTTAGCAAGGTGACCTCCCTGCCTGGCAGCTCCATGGGAGTGTTCATCTCCTGGTCTTTTCCGGCTTTTGAGGCTGCCTGCATTCCTTGGCTCATAACCTCCTTCTTCCATCTTGAAAATCAGCACCACTGCCTCCCTCTGGGTCTTTCTTTTGTGGTCACATCTCCGTCTCTGCTCTGAATAGAGCCATAAAAAGTTCTCCAGTTATAAGGACCTACGTGATGGGACTAGGTCCATCTAGATAACTCAAGATCATCTTCTCATCTCAAGATGCTTAATTTAATCACACCTTCAAAGTCCCTTGTGCCATCTAGGGTAACATTCACAGGTTCTGGATATTAGAATGTGGATATCTTTGGGGGTCATTATTCTTTCTAGCACAGTTTTTATGGTATTTTGACTGACCAAGTGGGATGTATGCCCAAAGCTCCTCTACTCCATACAGAAATACAATGGTCTCATTAATCCTAAGAACATGCCTCTGAATGAGAAGACTTAAAGACACTTTAAATGCCCACCTTCAGGTTCTGAAAACCCCAAACAACAACCGATTGTATTTGTTGCCAATAATAAAATTAGAGCTTTCAAGTTAACATTAGAATTTTGAAACACTTTTATCTACTATCATAATCCTGACAACTTCCCAATACTTAAAGACTTTTCTGGTGAGATCACTGAAAATCATCTTTAATGAAGGTGAATTTTTTTTTGGTAATGCATAAAGAAAGTGTCAGCACTTAGAAGATCTGTATAACTTTGTGAACCAATGTTGTACTTTCCAAATGACAGATATAAGATACTACAAAATTATGTATGAGTCTATTATTAATTACAAATTAAACAGACCAGTAGAATTTAATGTAATACAGCATAAAAAGCTCATTGATGTGGTTTCAAATTTTGCATTACAACTAACCTTTAAGAAACTACCACTTGTTGAATTTTGTTGTAGTATTAAATACTATCCCTAAGTATCTGAAAAAAGCTATTATAATGCTTCTCTCACTTCCAACTGCATAACTATGTGAGACTCGATTTCCTTCATACACTTCAATCAAAACAATAGATCATGACAGATTGAATACAGAAGCAGACATTAGAATCCAGCTGTCTTCTAATTTAGGCATTAAAAAAGATTTGCCTAAAAAAATGTAAAAAAGAATGTCATTTTTCTCAGATTTTTTTTTGGGGAGAACACTTCATTATTTTTCATAATAAATATCTTATTTTCATTACCAAGTAATGGGTATGTTGTTATTTTTAAATGAATAAAGATGTATGTATTCTAAACACTTGTTTTAAGTGCTAATATGGTAAATACTAATAGATGTAACACACATGAGCAAAGCTTTCTGAGTCCTCAATAATTTTTGAGTCTGTAAAGTGAGACCTCAAAGTGTGAAAACCACTGCATTAAATAATATGCCAGGTAGTTAATAAAAATTTCTCATAAGTTGTTTCAGCCCAGGAAATGGTGAATGATGTTACAGGAGAAATGGCACCTGTGTTTCAGCAAAGTGAGGAATCTATTGACGTGCCAATCCCAAATCAGGAAGTGACCCTACCCATCATGAGAATGAGAGTTTGTTTCTTTTGATGAACAGTGTAGTGGCTGAACTCTGACCTTGCCAGTGGTACTCCAGGGTTTTCTTTCCTAGGTCAAGCACCAAGCCACAGCCATATCAAGAGGAAATTCAGTTGGGTATTGTCATGCCTGGCATCTCTGCAGTGAATGAACCTCCTTCTTAATCTTTTCAACCCTTGCAAAGTGGAGGTAAGAAACCTATAAACATATTTAGTCCCTAGGTTGCTCACTTGTCTTGAATGGGAAAAACCCTGGCTCAGTAATGGCACAGAAAGCTCAAAGCTGGGTGTCACTGAACCACATGGAGGTAGTGACCAGGGCCCAATATTTTATTCTGTATCTGTGGGTGGCCAAAGAGTCCATGAAAAATCCACAGTGAATCTCCAAATGGTATTCTTTGTGTACATGTTCCGGAAAGAGTATCCATAGTTTTCATGGAGGTCCGAAAAAGACCTATAGCTTCCCTCCAAAGAGAGTTTGAGGACCATTGAATTAATGTTTCATTTAAACAAGTGTTTTCAACTTATTTTTGCTCCTTCAGAGCTTTGCCTGCTGGTCCATCACCACAGTTAACACACTCTGAAGAATGCACTGTTGCAACTGGTAGGCCTGACCCATTAGCTTGAGAGCTCTGGTAAGGTCAGAGACTCTGTCTTACCTATCATTAATCTTCTGTTTTTACAAACTGTTTTAGATATAAGTGCTCAATAGGTCTGTCAAATTAAATTAAATTATCTCATTTACATTTAATCATATGTACAAGCAAAATGTATCCTTTAACTAGGTCCTCCACAAATGACATATGCTCACACAAATATGCATATACAAATCACTTTTATATATGTAAAGCAATTGGCCTACATTTATTCATTATCTATCAAGCCTGCGTGTCAAGCCCTGGAGACTGCAGTTAAAAAGGAGACATCCTCCCTGTCCTTGATGAGCTCATCATATACTGGAGGACACGGGAGTAAGAACTCATAAGCACAATGCATTGGGATCCATGTGCTTTGGGAAACGCAGGGGACTGTGAGAACACCAGGTGGAGTAAGTCACTCAACCTGTGGATGCAAGAAGTCAATGGAGGCTTCTAAAAGGCGAAACCCTAGAAGAGAGACTTATAGGGGAAGGCAACTTATAGAAAGAGGACAAACGGAGAATGACTTTCAGAAGCCAAAGAATCACTATCATGCAAAAAAGGAACAGCACAAGAAATCATAGTATACATTCACATACACACACACACACACTCTCTCTCTCTCCTTGCTTTCACAGCACCACACATTTGCATTGGATCCTTAGGCAAGTCCTTTCTGCACATGGATCCATATGTAAAATTAAAGGGTAGTATCAAATCAATGGTTCTCAAACCTGGTTAGACATTAGACTCTCTTGGGGAACTCAAAAGTATTTTTGCTCAAGCCCTATGCCCAGAGATTCTGATTCTGTTGGTCTATAATGGGGTCCAGGCACCACAGTTTGTAAAGAGCTCTGCAAGTGATTCTGTCATGATTTTGTTGAGAACCACTGGACTAGTTAGAATGATTTTCCTGCTGGCTTCCTACATTTCTCCATCCAAGCCTTCAATTATTCTTCTATCCACTAATCACAAAAACTTCTAGCATATCAGGCATTCTATTGGATATTTTCTTAACATAGTAAATTCAGCAGTCCATTCCTGTGCTTGTAGAATTTACAATTTAACACCTCCTTGGATGGATATGTCTCTCACTTGCCTTTGTCCATTACCTGGTCTTTCCTATACCCTCCTACTGCTACCACCTTAGGGTCAGATTATTTTGAATCTTTCAAAGTAGTTATCCAATCTCATGCACATACACATGTGTGTCTGTGTCTACACATGTGTGTAACAAGATCCCCATTATACACACACACAGGCACACAGATATATATCTGGTTCAAATTGGACCTGAGACCACACTGTTTTCTAATTAATTTGGGCTCCATAGCAGTGTTAACCTTTTATTTCAATTTATGTCTTGACTCTCTTCTAAATGCTGTAGGCTTGAAATCAGCTAGACTTGCAGCCTCCTAGCTCTGTGGTCATGAGAGTAGATCGCATTGTCTTTGTGCAATTTCCTCATCAACAAGATGAGTGTGGTGATCCTGGTACCACATCTGACTGAAGCAGCCCAGGACCAAGTGAAATCATGCCTGTGGAAGAGATATGTGTACCACAGTGCATTGTGAGAGCATCAGTTCCTGTAAAAATATAAACAGGTGCCATTGACGTAGACTGAGGAAGCACCGTGTTAAGCGTTTCACATAGATTATCAGATTTAACTTCCATAGTAGCCCTGTGATGTAGGTAACAAGATCCCCACTTTATAGATGAGGAAACCTAGACCTTAATGGTTGGAAATAGCTTGCTCAATGGTATGGAACTTGCCAATGGCAGAGCAGAGATTCCACTGCAGATAATCTAGTTTCAGTGGCTCTGTGCCTCACCACCACATGATAGTGCCTCCCTAGATAGGGTTAGTAGTGGTCGGTTTTTAATTTATAGTTTCTCATTTTCCTGGGTTAGATCAAAGACTCTCCATATCACTTGGGCTGCCAGAATGTGGATTCCAGCTAAAGGTTTTATTGTTCAGATCTTTGTTTGATATACTTATAATCATGTCTAAACACAATAGCTTTCCCAAATTATGGAAATCACCAATCTTTGTTATTTGTCCAATTTCCTACATTTTGATGTTCACTAAACTGGATTTTATAGTTGTAGCTCCATGGGGTAGAAAGGGAGACCACCTGGATTAATATCCAGAATCTTGCATTCACTGAGTGATCTTGAGCAAATCAATTAGTTTCTCTGTGCGTTAGTTGACTTAAAAATCAAGTTGGTTTTGAGGCTTAGAAATAATATTATAGCAAAATACTTCAACTCTTAGGGGAAATTCAATACAATTTCATAGGCATTTTTTATCTTTGTTTATTGGTATGTGTTATATCTAGTGTGTGTTAATACTGACATGATTATTTTCTTTCTTCTACTTTTTTACTTTCTTTCTCTCTCTCTTTTTTTTTTTTATGTTTTTTGAGACAGAGTTTCACTCTTGTTGCCCAGGCTGGAGTGCAATGGCATGATGTCAGCTCACCGCAACCTCTGCCTTCCGGGTTCAAGTGATTCTCCTGCCTCAGTCTCCCAAGTAGCTGGGATTACAGGCATGTGCCACCACACCTGGCTAATTTTGTACTTTTTTAGTAGAGACGGGGTTTCTGTGTGTTGGTCAGGCTGGTCTTGAACTCCTGACCTCAGGTGATCTGCCTGCCTCGGCCTCTCAAAGTGCTAGGATTACAGGCATGAGCCACTGTGTTCAGCCTGTTTACTTTCTTTTTATCATGTTCATTCCATATATCTTGTTACTGGCCTTAAATGTTGGAAAAGGGTAGTGTGCAAACCGATATGGCTTGACTATATCCCCACCCTACTCTCATCTTGAATTGTAACTACCATAATTCCCATGTGTGTGGGGGGGACCTGATGGGAGGTAACTGAATCATGGGGGTGAGTCTTTCCAGTGCTGTTTTTGTGACAGTGACTAAGTCTCACAAGATCTGATGGTTTTAAAAAGGGCAGTTCCCCTCACACACTCTCTTGCCTGCTGCCATGTGAGCCGTGCCTTTCCTCCTCCACCTTCTCCCATGATTGTGAGGCCTCCCCAACCATGTGACACTGTGAATACATTAAACTTCTTTTTCTTTATAAATTACTCAGTCTTGGATATTTCTTCATAGCAGTATGAAACTGGACTAATACACCAACAAATAAGTTAATTGGTTAATAATTAATTGATGAGTCTTAAATATAGCTAGAAAATAATGTTGCTATTTTGTAAAGCAAACTAGACTCATTGACATTGGCAATATGTTGTATCATAATGTTAACATGTAACACTCATCCAGGTTTACTTACCATTTATCAGACGTTTATGGAACACTTAGCGTGATGTACAAGACAAAGATCTATAGCCTTGAGATACAAACAACATGAGCAGATTGTTCAGAGGTGGAGATGTTCTGATGGTCTGAAACAATAGGTTGCTAGGCTTCAAGCCTTGGCAAGATGCTCCTTCCCCACCCATATTCTTGCGTCTAGAGTAGTATGCTGTCTCTTTGAGGGTGGCAATGAGGAATGGCTAGTGTGCCACTAATCAGGCTCCAAGTGCAAAGGCCAGTGTGAAGAATCAAGGCCCTCAATAAAGGAGGAAGACTTTGCTCAAAAGCATACCCTTTGCACACAGGTCCCCCATTCTAATTAAAAGTGAAAGATACTGGGGAAGGGGTTACGGACAACCTGACCAATATGCCCACATGGGATCCCAGGCTGGGACTATGACCATCCACTAGCAGTATCCTGTTCCCTGACTCATACTGCTATCTGTCAATGCATGCCCTGCAGAAGTTATGGCTGATTTGCCATTTCATGGAGGGCTAAGTTTGCAAATGGAGGTCCTAGAAGCCCAGAAAAACTTAGGTGGTCAGCAGAAAGGATGTGAATGTGAACCGGGAGACATTCACCTGCTCTAGTTCACCCCACAATTAAAAAAAAAAAAACCCAGGTGGGTAGTTTGTGCTTGGCTTTGTGTTCCAGTGATTTTAAAAGTGCCATTTCACTTTTGCTTTTTACTATACACTGTTTCATAACATATTTTGAAGATCTTGTTATGCCTACATAATTATTAAGTTCATATGAACAAATATGTTTTAAGCTTCTATTTCAGACTTTTTTTTACAATGTTATCTAATTTAAATTTCAGAAAAAAAAGAACTTAGGGAGTAAATGTTATATTTCTTCTATTGTGTATGAGAAAGTTGAGACCCAGGGAGGTGTCAGATTTGTGTCTGGAATCCAGATGAGCCTAAAGCAAAGGTCCATAGGCTCTTTCTATCATGCTTATTTCAATAACTTTGCCATCACTCAAAACAAGCATGAAACTTCTTTGGAATTCCTTTAGTCAATTTCCAAGCAGGTCATTACCTTAGGAGCATGCCTCATCTTTGATTAATAGCTGCATAACTAAGCTTCCATGTTTCAACAATGGCAACCTTATTGAAATGAATATCTGGCTTCCCTTGGTGACTACTTTGAAAGGCATAAACTCATTTAGATTAATGCAACCTAAGCCAGCTCTGTCCTATAGAATTTTCTATAATGATGGAAATGTTCAATGTTTATGCTGTTTAATGCAATACTCACGAGTCACAGGTAACTATTAAACACTCGAAATTTGGCTAGTGAGACTAAAGAGTTAAATTTTTAAATTTTATTTAATTTTAATGAATTTAAAACTTAAATAGCCATCTTTGGCTAGTCGTTACTAGACTGGATAACACATAGTATAAGTTATATGTTAATAACAGTGACAACTGCAACAAAAATAACCCATTCTGTAACCTGTTTTCTTTTTTTGAAATTTTATTTTATCACGGTAATAACACTTAATATGAGATCCACCCTCTTAAAGTTTTAAGTGCACAATACAGTTAACTATAGGCACTATGTTGTAAAGCAGATCTTTAGAAATTAGTTATCTGACTTAACTGAAATTTGATTAGCAGTTCCCCACTTCCCCTCCACCAGCCATTGACAAACACTCTTTTAGCCTATTGACTGGTGTGAATACTTCATATATATGGAATCACGCAGTATTTGTCCTTTGACTGGCTTATTTCAATTAGTATATTGTCCTTAAGGCTCATCTATGCCATCCCATACGGCAGAATTTCCTTCCTTTTTAAGGCTAGATATTATTCCATTATATGCATACACCACACTTTTATTATCCATTCATTCATCAGTAAGCAGTTAGGTTGTTTTTATATTTGTCTATTGTAAATAGTGCTGCAACAAATACAGGAGTGCTAGTAGCCCTTTAAAATTTTAATTTGAACTCCTTTGGATAAATACTCAGAAGCACATGTGTGTGCTATGAGAATATGGACTTAGCCACTAGGCTTATTGTCGCATATTGTGCACAGGCCATGTATTGTAGAGTGTTAAAATGCATCTCTAGGGGAAATGAAGACCTCAATACAACGTTAGAATTGTTGCAGAAAATGATAACATGACGGCCAGGAACAGCCATTTATGGTTTGGAAAGTGAGGCACAGAGAGACACGGCTATGCCCTGGACCAGTCAGTGAGTCAGGATCCCGAGGATAGCCTATACCAATAAGAATACATCAGGCATCACTTTTAGGAATATATTTTTTCAATTCAATTATTCATTCAAACAGAAACACACACACACGCACACGCACACACACACACTCTCTCTGTCATAGGCAGAACAATCAAACCACAATGGATCTCAAACACCTGGCCTGGTTCCTCCACTGTCATTGTTCTTGACGTCACAATCCTTTCACACTCTGTTCCAGTCTTCCTGCAGAGAAGGAGGGACTCATATTTTGTGCAAATTCTAATAAAGTAGTATTCGTTTTCATTGGAGAATTTGGGGAGGACTTTTCAAGTAGTCTTAGAGAAACTGGGAACCACACTGGCATTTGAAAAGCAAAGATCCTGATTTCTAAGGTACCCTTGCTAACACAGAGAAGATTCTGTCCCGTTTGGAGCCCAGGTTTCTAACTCTTTCCTTCCATTGTTTTCTGTTCCTCTGCGAACAGTATAGATAGACCTGTTTCCACTTCAAAAGGATGACCTGTGACTCAACACCGGCTGGTCCTTGAGCTGAGCATCCTGGAACCAGGAGGAGATACCGTGTCCCCAGACAGAAAAGTACCCAAGATCCTACAGAAGAGAGCACGTGAGGGTCAAGGCTGGGACAGCAATAACCTTTCCTCATCACCTGCCTGCACCCTTCCATGTTAACATACTGTGAACCGAGCAGAAGTGACAAAACCAATCCATCACCCTAGAGCCAACACAAAGAGGAATAGAGAGGTTAACAGAAATTGATGACATCCCCGCTGGAATTTTACACTGATTCGGCCAGCCCTACGATTGAAATAGACAAAGATTTATAGTCCGAGCGAGGACGCTGGCTGCTCTTGATTGCCTTGATTTTTTTTATGCGCTCCTGCATATTTATTCTCAAGCTCATCACCGGCTTGTAGCATTAGAATGCTGATTTGATTGTACATTCCAAGAGGAGCAGGCATTATGCAGCCATTTGCATGATGTGAGAGAAATCACCAGAACGTTTCTGATATCAGCGGCCAAAATGATCACTAATGTTCACCTGCAAAAGCAGGATTGTGTAATATTTTTTTTTGGAAATTCAGATTTCCTTCTGCTTTTTCTCAGCGTAAAAATAAAAAAGGGGAATTATTCTATATCCTGTGGATGAGAAATTGTATTTTGTCATGCCTCCGAGGGCTACAGCGGCATCGAGCTTTTATGAATTCGTTTGATATCAGGGCTGTGCGTTTCGAGTTCCAACACAAATTTTTCCCCCTATGACATTATTACTGAAAGCTTTTATCAGTTCATTGTGACAGAAAATTGATTATTATCCTTGACATTTGATGGATAACTTTCATAAAAGTACTTCTTTTTTTTTTTTTTTTTTTGGGGGATTTCATGTTGCCCTATAAAGTTCCGCCCTACTCCCTCCCCAAAAAACTTTCTCAAGACACGAAAAGAATGTCTCAATTCTCTTGTAAACCTTCCTCTAGGCATCTGCAGTGGAGGATCAAGTGCCTAAGAAAAGAAGTTAAAGGGAAGCTACAGATCTGGACTTGCTGTTTCCTCTGCCCTGCACCTGCCAATGAGAAGTTAGAATGCAACCAAGAGACAGGCCCCTGGGACTCTCAGATAAGATTCTGAGCCTGATCTATTCCATGATTTTATATTTTATCGCCATGAGCAATCCTAAGTATGATCATAAATGAGAAAACATAGTGAGGACACTTTTTTAAAATTCTAACAATTTTAGTGCCTCAAATAATTATACCAAGGGCAAATGCTATTATTTTCCAAATATTTAAGCACTTTCTGAAATGTGACACTTTTTAAACTCTAGTCTGCCGTCAAAGAATGTTTAAGTAACATGTCACCTTTTGCTATATCAGTTAGAGTCTATCCATTAACTAGAATGTAATAGAACGCTTTGCTTTCTTTGCAGTGTTCGCTCTCAGTGTATCATTGTCATAACCCTGTGAGACAGATGGTTTTATCCTTTCTCACCAGAAGAGAAAGGTTTGGAGAGTTAAAGTAACTTAACACAGGTCCATGATGGAGACCTGTGCATGGTAGAGACAGACGTAGAACCACGTGGTTCTGACTTGAAATCCAGTGTTCATCCACCGCATCACATTCCCTCCTCGATAGCCTATTCCAATAGAAATACATCAGGCAAGCCAGGTGCAGTGGCTCACGCCTGTAATCCAAGGACTTTGAAAGGCCGAGTCGGGCGGATTACCTGAGCTCAAGCGTTGAAGACCAGCCTGGGCAACACGGTGTGAAACCCCGTCTCTATTAAGATACCAAAAAAAAAAAATTACACGGGAGTGGCGGCGGGCACCTGTAGTCCCAGCTGCTCGGGAGGCTGAGGCACGAGAATCGCTGGAACCCGGGAGGCGGAGGTTGCAGTGAGCTGAGATCGCGCCACTGCACTCCAGCCTGGATGACAGAGAGAGACTCCATCTCAAAATGAACAAACAAAAAACGAGAAATACATCAGGCATCACCTTTAGGAATATATATTTTTTCAACTCAATTATTCACTCAAACAGAAAAGCACACACATACACACTTTGTCTCTCATAGGCAGAACAATCAAACCACAATGGATCTCAAACACCTGGCCCGGTCCCTCCACTGTCATTGTTCTTGACGTGAGAATCCTTTCATACTCTGCTCCAGTCTTCCTGCAAACGAGGAGGGACTCACACTTTGTGCAAATTCCAGCAAAGTAGTATTGGTTTTCATTGGAGAATTTGGGGAGCAGCTTCCTAAGAGTCTTAGAAAAATCAGGAACCCCATTGGCATTTGAAAAGCAAAGATTCTCATTTTTAAGGTAACCTTGCTAACAGAGTCAGCAGGTGTCCCATTTCACCTGCACAACAACTTTAAGAGGAGAAAGTCCAGCTTCCTTCTATAGATGAGGCCATTAAGTCTCCGGGATGTTCAGTGTCTAGTTCAAAATATTTCCATGGGAGGGCCAAAGAGTCAAATACATATCTCCAGGATTCCTTGCTCAATCTCTAGTACTGGAGAGTTACAGTTAGGGTTCATACCCCTTCAAAGAGCCTTTAGGTTTTGCTAGGCATTTAAATTACTTTCTGTGAGAAGCACTGACATTTCTAACTAAAGCAGAACATCGCTATTCCATAAAAGATCTACTTTATCTAGGACTCTAATGATACACACACAGTCATTCACAGAAGTCTTACTTACTTAGGGAAAATCACTGAGATCACGTCACAGGGGAATGAGAAAGTCACAGATTTTCCTTACTTCCCCCATGACCTCACTTTATTCCTGACGGAGAATGCACTTGTTCCTACAGTCCCTCAGGGGTGTTATAATGAGGGCTGATAGTGTATTAGAATTAATAGGAACAGTGGGAGTCTAAGAAAAGAGACGACTTAAAATAGTTCATTAAGTGTAGGAGGTAGAAAACTTTATTTGATGAATCAAATGGTCTTCATTAAAAGTAAACTTTTCCAAGGAACTAAAAATTCCACTTAAAAATACATTTTTTCATGATTAAGAGAGAGAAATTAATATATGATCATTATAGAAATTTTGGAATGCAAAGAAATGCATTCCACAAAAAAAAACACTTGTAATTTATGACTGTAAGATAATCACAAGAAATGTGTTTTCTGGCAAGATTATCTTTTTTCTTAAGTGTTTATATTTGCATCTGTGAACTACCAAGTTAGAATCATATGGTATATATTGTTTTTTATATTGTGTTTTTAAAAATATATTTAGCATTGCATCTAGAGTCTAGATATTAAATAGTCTTTGAAAACTTGGTATTTAATGGCTACATAAACATGATTTGGCTTTAGCATGACATATATTTTTATATTATATCCGTTACTCCACTATTAACAAACAATTAAGTTGCTTTTAGTTTTCTTGACTGTATCGTGCTTTGATGTCTAAGCTGCATGAGTCCCCTTGTGAGGGCGACTTTTTTATTCCATTTTGGAGCAGAGGAAATAAAAGTCAAATTCATGATTTTCCTAAAACCATGAAGTATGTGGTAAGAAAACAGGCAGGACTCAAACATGAGCGTTTTCACTTCAAGGTCAATTGGCCTATGAAAGATGAAGGTTCGGTAATGGTACTTGGAAGAAATTGTCTTAACAGTACAAAACCATGAGCTTTGGAGTCAGATGTCTGAATCTGAACAAAAAGTAAAACGCTTGTGTTTAAATCTTCATTCCTTACCAGGTCTGTCCCCTTGAACACATGCCTTCACTTGAGGCCCATTTTACCATCTATAGAACAGGTATTTTTACTCTCATGGTGTTGTCATGAGGATTAAATAAAGTGAGACATATGTTTAAATACCTTGGCAATGTGAAGTGTGAAGTAGGCTTCTAATGAATTACTGCTGTTAGGATTGCTACTAATATTGCATCAAATAGTCAACAGCAAGCAGAGTAGTCTTTCCTCATTAATGTCTAATATGTGAAAACTTGAATTCTATTATGCTTTTTTTTCTCATTCAAAGCTTAAAACCTTTAAGAGAACAGTAGAATAACAGATTTCGAAACAATGAGTTCTCCACAACCCTTGGACCATGACCCCAGGACGGCAGCAGAAAGAGAATGATACAAATTGTGGGAATGGAGAACCTAAGACCAGCTCGCTCTAGTCCAGCAGAGAACACGTCAAGGGTAAGTTCCAAACAGATAAAGTGTCTGCTTCCGAAATCAAACCTACGTGCGTGGAACAGAACTGCCTGGAAGTAAATGTTTCATTTCCCTAACTCACCCCTTAAAATTAGGTACTCAGTCACTTGGCAATTGTAGAATTTTTGTACCTTTGTGCAGAAGAACGACTATATATATATACACATTCACACACACACACACACACATATATATACACACACACACACATCTTATATCTAAAACTGCAGTTTCCAATATGTTAACTCCTAGCCACAGACACCCAGGGAGCTTTGAAATATGGTGAACCCAAACAGAGATGTGTTGTATGTGTAAAAATCACACCCGATTTTTAAGACTTATTAGGAAAAAATGATGTGAAATACCTCCTTAATATATTTCATATTGATTGTGTGTTAGAATGATAATACATTGTGTGGAATGAATACATTATTAAAATTAATTGAAGCTGGATTTTTTTACCTTTTTTAAAGTGCTACTAAACAACTTAAAATTGCATGCATTTCAAATTATATTTCAACTGGGCAGCATTGTTCAATGGAGGATAAGTCACATCTCAATAATTTGAAATAACTTGCTCCTGTATTTCCACTGCACTAAGTTTAGTAGATTGAGGATGTGGGTGGGGAAAAGGAGGAAGGATGTTCTGAAGTGGCTCCCAGGTCAGTCTCTCCTCCCATCCCACTAACATTCTGGGCAGAAAACGCTTTCTTCTCCCAAAGATTATGTTATTATAGGATTGTTCCCCAAAGGATTATATTATTTGAGGAAGATAATATATATCCCCCAAAAATGTCCATCAGAAAGAAGAAATTGCTCTACTTTTGGGTTTTTAGGCACCTAGAAAAATGTTTCCATTGTTTAGTACAAAGCAAAAACAAATCATTTAAGCAAACTTTTTAGATATTTTGCTCATATTTGAATCTAGTTTGACTGTCCCAAAGGAGTTCTTTTGCTTATTGCAAAACAGCAAAAAGTGTGGTCAGTAGTCTCTTAAAGCTATGACAAATTTCCCAAAGCTAAAGAGGCACCTTAACTACAATTATTAAAAATGAAAAATTTCTTCCAGCAAATCATTTTGGTGGTATAAGTAGAAATCAGGAATTCTCAAGTTTTTTAAATGATTACTTTCATTATTCATGTATTACTCAAAATTAAAAGGAGTAAAGAAGAATTCTTAAGAAATAAGATTCTGAAAACATTCATTTTCCTTAAAAATTATCAAGGGGATAATACTTGAGCTGAATTACTAAAGTAAGTACTATTAAAAAATTTCTGATTTTGTAAAATTCAAAACAAATCAAAACCAAAAAATGCAAATTGACAAAGTGATTGGTAAATTCCAAGTAGTCTATTTTTAATTTATAATACCTTAAGATTTATTTCATTCACAATATTGCTGTCAGTGCTGTATTTATCAGGTATTTGCAATATGCATGTGTAAATAAATTAATGAAATAAATGTAAGTAGACATTTAACTATTTTATCTTCATTCCTAAAAGTTTATATTCTCAAGCTGACAAAAACCTTGTACTTCTATCTTTTCATTTGGGAAAAAGAGGGTATTTGGAGTCACTAACTTACCAGGTGTTTACAGAGGTGTGGGAGTGGGGAGAGCCAGAAGTAGAGAGAGATTTTAAGAAATTGGATGGGATGATTCTGGGCCCTGGCACATGTAAATTTTGCAGGACAGCCTGGTTGGCAGGCTGGAGACGCAGGGAAGAGTTGATATTGCAGTCTGGAGTTTGAAGACAGTCTAGAGGCAGAATTCTCTCTTTTTTTCAGGGGACCCATCTGTTTTCTCATAAAGCCTTCAACTGACTGGGCGAAAATCACCCACATTATAGAATGTAATCTGCTTTACTCAAAGTTTACTGATAAAATGTTAATCTCATCTAGTGGAGAACTACGTGTGGATTGAGATAGTTATATTGGCTCTCATGGCCCAGTGTTCTAGAGAAAAAGCCTCATGCTTAGACGAGAGGAAGTTAAAGCAAAAAGTAGAAAAGGGAAGATCCTAAGGGGGATTCCAGATGGCTCCTTGATATGGTTTGCCTGTGTCCCTGCCCAAATCTCATCTTGAATTGTTGTTCTCATAATCCCCACGTGTTGTGGGAGGGACCCCATAGGAGATAACTGAATCATGGGTCGATTACCCCATGCTGCTGTTCTCATGAGAGTGAGTGAGTTCTCATGAGACCTGATGGTTTTATAAGTGGCTTTTGCCCCTTTTGCCCAGCACCTCTCCTTCCTGCCATCATGTGAAGGACATGTTTACTTCCCCTTCCACCATGATCATAAGTTTCCTGAGACCTCCACAGCCATGTGGAACTGTGAGTCAATTAAACCTCTTTCCTTTATAAATTACCCAGTCTTGGGCAGTCCTTTATAGCATCATGAGGACGGACTAATACAATCCTCTTTCCCTTGAGATCTGTATTAGTCAGGGTTCTCCTGAGGAAGAACCAATAGAATGTGTGTATACTTACATACCCTTGTACATACATGTACATCCTATACACATACAAATATATGTGTGTGTGTATATATAGATATGAGAGAGATTGTTTTAAGGATTTTGGCTTATGTGATTATGGAGGCTGGTAGGTCTAAAATCCGCAGAGTGGGCCATCAGGCAGGAGACCCAGGGAGCTGATGGTGTAGGTGAAGTTTGAAGGTTTCCTGCTGGAAGAATTCCCTCTTGCTTAGGGGAGGTCAGTCTTTTGTTCTACTCTGGCCTTCAACTGATTGGTTGAGACCCTCCCACATCAGAGAGAGCAATCTGCTTTACCTAGGGTTTACTTATGTAAATGTTAATGTCATCCAAAAACACCCTCACAGAAGAACCCATAATAATGTTAGACCAAATATCTGGGAACCATGACCTAGCCAAGTTGACACATAACATTAACCATTCCAGGATCCCTTTGGGATTTCCTTGGGACCTTGTGTTGAAGACTCTGGTGATGAAAGAGGAACAAGTGTCATACATAAATATAAAGTTGCTCTTCATCCCTTTGTTCTGGCAAAACTATTGTAATGGCAATCATATTTTGAGTTATTAAAGTAGTTGTTTTCCATTCCTTTTCCAATTGCCCTGTGCCCACCCCCATTACATCAATGACATATTCACAGAGAAGGCAGATACCATGTAGATCAAAGGACTCGACTTTGAGTTTCCATTTACACTTTTTTTGTGCGTCTAAAAAAAAACTATGTTCTTAACAGGTGAATATTTTCATGTAAAAAAGAATTTCATAAACCTATAAAGAAAAATAGTCTGGTTCTATATCAACACAAAGGTCTGAGCTGAGGGGTTTACTATTAGCTGTTTGGTAGAAAATGGTACATAATAGAACTTCTGACCATTTTATCTGTGACCAGTTGCTCTGGTCTGAATGTTGGTGCACACCCAAAATTTACATTGAAACTTAAGTCCTGATGCAAAAGTATTAAGAGGTGAGGCCTTTAGGAGGTGATTAGGTCATGAGGGTAGAACCTTCATGAGTAGGATTCGTGTCCTCATAAAAGAGGGTTGCTGGAGCCTGTTTGCCCTTTCCACCACAAGAGGACACAACAGAGAGTGAGTCCTCACCAGACACAGAATGTGCTGGCTCCTTGATCTTAGACTTCCCAGGTTCCGGAACTACAAATAATAAATTTCTGTCATTTGTAAGTTACTCAGTTTGAAGTATTTTGTTATAGCTGCAGGAACAAACTAAGACACTGGGTAAGGAAGAAAAAAAAAACCGGGGGCACAATAGAGAATAAGTGGGGGAGTTGGAGGAAAAGAGGCCACAGAGCAAACACTACCTAAAGGAGCTAAACCTCCAACCTCCCCAAGATTTGGTAAGCGAAGAGGAGTGTGAGATGATAGAAATTCCAATCGAAATGTCGAAAAGTTTGAGAAGGAGTCTGAAACATCCAGGTTGTACTCTACTTCCTGCCACGTCCAACACAGCAAGGTAGAATAAAGCACATGTTGGAAGCAAATTGTGATGTGCAATACTGTTTTATTAATGGTTTCAGGTAAACGTATTCATTGGCCATTACATTATGGTTATACATTATTTATTTATTTACCCCTTGGTTCTTTTTTCCCAGGAAGTATTTATTATTTACCTAAACCAAGCATGGAGGAGGCATGAGTACAGAGCATGTGTGGTTGTGTGACATTGTCTCTGTTCTAAAGCACCTCACTGTCATAGAACCCAAAAACATGCAGATGTGTCCTTCACTAATATACCACTTACTCCTCTTCTTGGACCCAAAGCTAGATTCCACTTGCCAACCTCCCTTCCAGTACAGCCATACGGCTGAGCTATGGAACATGGGCAGAAATTTGCACCACTTTCTGGCCCAACAAAACTTCCCACAGGATCCTTGTTAAGAAGTAAAGGAAACTAGAGTCACCAGATGGAAGAGATGTTGATCCTTGAATAACTACAACGAGCAGAGTCCCCTTACCAAGTGACCAATGCCCACTCTTAATCTATGGGTGAGAAATAAAATTCACTATGCTAAGTCACTGAGATGGGGGCTGTTGTTATGGAACTAACCCTACCTAGTTATGGGATAAAAGGGGCCATTAGAAAACAGCTTCTCTCGGGATAAATAGCTAATGCATATGGGATTTAATACCTAGGTGATGGGTTGATGGGTGTAGCAAACCACCATGGCACACATTTACCTATGTAACAAACCTGGATGTCCTGCACATATATCCTGGAGCATAAAATAAAATAAAATAAAATATAAAAATAGTTCCTAATCCCCCTCGGTTAGACTGAGGAGCAAACTTTGGAGGAGCATTTTATTATGATTGGTAAGGAGTAGGAATATGTCAAAGATGCTGGTGTAGCAGACTGTCCTTCCTCTGACTTGTGTGAGGCCAGATGTTCTGGAGTAGACGTGACCATTCCTAGGTTTCTTGAAACCTTAAGCAAGGAGGTCCTCATTTATCCCAGTGCCTGGCCCACTGAATCTCAGTAAGGAAATATGTAGTAATGCAAGGCTGGAACTCCAGAGCACTTGCCTAATGAACAAAAGAACTGCACTCAGTTCTACTGAGGGCACGTGGCAGGCAGGAATGTATGGGAGGCATGAGTGTACACATGTGGCATCAGAGAAGGAGGAGGCAAAGGTCACCAGGCTGCCTTCTGGTGGGTAAGCTGGAGTAGGGTAGGCCACTCAGAGCAGATGCAAGGAAGTGAAAATGAGTTTCCCCTCAGCTCTACCTCCTCCAGCTCATTCCACTTGGTTCTCTAGGGATACTGAGGTTGCGTTCGCCCTCCACACCCACCCCATGCCTGCAAACCCAGTTGTGCTTCACATACGTAAATTGCTGGATCCTGTGGCCACCAGACCTTGAAATCGGTTCTACAGTGTGTTTTCAAAGGTGTGGAAGACCCGGCTATCCATCCCTTCTTATCCACAGGCCCTTGGGAATGAAAGGGAAACAATAGATTCATTTCACAAAAATCATCACATTTACATATTTTTATCATGAGCTCAACGAATGATTTTAATTAAACCGTTTTTAAAGAGGGTAGAGAGGAAGAAAGGCAAGATGGTAAATATTTAACACCTAATCAAGGGGAGAGAAGCGTGAAGCTGAAGCCCTCATTAAGCTGCACAGAGGAGGGGGGCTTTGGAAGCTACCCGGGTTGCAGCCCCTGCCCTCGCTTATCAGGGAGGTGACACTGGGCCAGCCATGTCACCTCTTTGGGCCTCATGTTTATCATCTGGGAAAATGGGGAGAGTGCCAACCTTGTGGAATTATTGTCAGGAGGGCCTAATGACTTTAGCAATAAAAATGGCCAGCATTTCTAGAGTAGAAACTGTGGCCAGGCATTTTATCCAGATTGTAGCGTTGAATCCTTGCATTGACACTGTAAAGGAAATGCTGCTCATTTCCTCAGTTTACTTAAGAGTAAACTGAAGTTTAGAGAAATTAAATACCTTTCTCAAGGTCTCATAGACTGGCCTTTAAACCCTGGTTGTCACAACCCAGGGCACACATTTTTCACTATTATTTTATCTTGCCTGAACTCTAGTGCCTGAATCACATATATACACACTCTATTTCTAAAGTTCAAGCCAAAGAGCTTATCCAATTATCCAACTTGTCCAAGATGTCCAAATATCTTCCTAGTTATTTCTACTATGACCTCTAATACCATCATATATTCGTAGAGCATCTTACAAAGCATGCTTGCAAATCTTCTCCATCAGAAACACAGAGTAACCAGAGATTAGAATAGTTAGATCATTCGACCAGGGGCACGTTTTACATGGAAGCAGGCCTCATGAGACCAGCTTTCCAGCATCCAAGCACCTGCTTCAGAAATTGGTCAACCCCAAGAGGGGAGGACCTGAGGGCGAGAAGACAGCTTCAGACTCCAACTCTTGGGCATCCCCTGATCCATGGTCATTTTCAGGAGGTAAGATTTCAGTCTGTCTCATTCGGAAGGTGACTGGATGCACAAAATTCAGCCAGGATGCAGGAGATGGGGGTGAATCTTAAAGCGCGGCCCTTTCAGCACTGTGCTAAGTGCTCTGTTGAGATAATTGTATGGCTGTTTCTGCAATCAGTTCTGAGAAAATTG
Organism: Macaca mulatta; assembly: GCF_049350105.2. NCBI lineage: Eukaryota > Metazoa > Chordata > Mammalia > Primates > Cercopithecidae > Macaca > Macaca mulatta. The sequence goes on from NC_133412.1 coordinate 171,872,573, forward strand.
CTCCTCCCAAATTAGCTTCCTCTTATGCAATAATTTTTAGTTCATGGCATAGAATCACGGCAAAAAAATCATATATATATATATGTATATGAGCAAATACTGGACAAATCGAGAGGATACGCGAACAGAAAGGACACATTGATTTATGTTACGGATATATCTGAATTATACTCCCACGGAAAAAGTTTCCATCCATTTTTCCTCTCTCCCTTTTTTCTGCCCTTCCTTACTCTTTCCCACCTTCCCTCTTTCTCCTTTCCTTCCTTCCTTCCCTTTCTCATTCCCGCTCTTCCTTCCTCTTTTCCTTCTTTTCTTCCTTCTCTTCCTCCTTCCCCCTTTCTTTTTTTATTCTCCTCTTTTCTCTTCCTCTGTGTTCCCCCCCTTTCTTCCTCTTACTTAATTATAATGCTATCTGGTCTACTAACTTTCTGAATCAGGGAGACACATTTGATCTTCCAGCCAGAGTTCTATGAAGAAAGATAGCTTTCACAAAGCTTTCCATGTAGGTAGTTATTTAGCATTACCCTCGTCATGATTATCACTGCCTTTTCCATAGACAGCCTCGCCAATGTTCTCAACTAGTGAGGTCTCCCTTGTCCTCCTTCCTGCCAGTGGTGGGAAGTGGGAATAGGCTGGCTCAGGTGAAATCTTCCTCACACTCTCTCATTAAATCCCTTGTGACCAGGAATACAAGGTGCTTAATTGGAACCATGCAGTTTAGTCCCACGGATTGGGAAGGACTTCCTGAATATCACCTCCTGTAACAGATGGGGAACCAGAGCCCAGATGAAACGACTCACCTGGGCCATGCACCTAAGAACATCAGAAACGATCCACCCTTGATCTTCAGAGACTCAGCCCTATGTGTCTCCCATAGTACCACGGGACCTCAGGCTACAAAATGCAGCTTCCACATGAGTCAAACTCTACGTCTCTACCTGGGGTCAACCCAGACAGGGAACAGGCCCACTTCAGTGGTTCTATGAAAAGTAAATGAGTGCAAGGGCAGAGTGCTGTTGCAAAAGATATTTATACTCAGATGACTTTTGGTATAACCTGCTCTCCAGTGCCCACTCCCCCTCATTACCCTGCATATGGCTACATCACCCTTGCATTTTACCTGCTGGACACCTGAACACTTCTGAGTTTGCAAACATTGGTTTAAAGTGTGACCTTCCTGGCATTTTTCCAAGAACACCTGAGCTGACTTGTCCAGGCAGCCCCTGATAGTAATGGTACCCTCAGTCCACCCACATGGCACCTCTACTTGTATTTCCTTTGGAGCTCATGTGAATGCATGGCTTCTATTTATGGTTTAAGGAGGCAGATTATGAGAGACAAGTCCCTTACTTAGCAACCTGGGAAACAATTAATTGGCTACCTCGAATGAAAGTAAGTAAAGTTTTAAATTGTGCAGTATGGACTATCTTGAATAAAAGAATACCAAAGAATAGAGAGGTGGTAGAGGCAGTTCTTCAAGGATGCTGAATTGTTGAATAACACAGTTTTATTTGCATTACGCCCAACAATTCTGCCTACCCTGATTTATTCTCCATACACGAGCTATATCTTTATAAATGGGTATTTTGTCCTTACAAAAAGAAAGAGAGAGAATTTTTCCCAGAGATATTGAAACAAGCCTGTAGAAAATGAAAATAACTATGTCATTTCAAATACATCATACTAGGTATACAGGTCCTCATCCTAATTTTCATAGTTACTATTTTGCTAGACTTTTAACCAATAACCAATATAAATTTGGGTTTTGGTTGTTTCTGGGTATCAGTGCTGTGGTTGGTCTTCAGGAATATCATTTTCATATCTCAATGATGTTCTCTGGGAAACTTCTCCTTGACCAGAGGACTAATTTATGACCTGATAGCAACATCTGCGTCAGATGAAATTTGTCATCATCTACCATGCAAGGTATTGGTTGCTGCCTAGCAACAGGTCAAGTATATTGAGTATTTGCTGAAATAGATTAGTTTCATTGTTGCCATAACAACTACCTTTGTTAGGTAATGAAATTGATTTGACTCAGATTTGGCATTAGGAAACTGTGTATGTTGTATGAAGTAGTGTTTGTCCTGACCCAACAACTGATTTTCACTACAGTGTTGAGATCCTCAGAAATGTGCTCTATGATTAGGGAAAGCTATTTTAGGTAAAGATGTCACTAAACTAACTCTTTCAAAAGTTCAAGAAGTGACGTCTCAACCATGTATTTATCCACTGTTTTATTAACTTAACATATGTTTATTGAGCTAAAATAATATCTTTAAAAGTATGAATAATAGGATAGTACAAGTGAGTTTCTTTGGAAGGAATAGAATACTTCTCTATCCTATTTGTTATGGTGTCTACATGAAATTACAGATGGAATAAAATCTTGTAGAACTAAACATTGAAAATAAATAAATGCATGCAAAAACTTGTAAAATATAATTAAGCTCTGTAGTTTATACAGTATTATACCATTGTCAAATTCCTGGCTCTGATAATTGAACTTTGGTTACATAAGATGTCATCCCTAGGGGTAACTGGATGAAGGGTATTCATAAAACCTCTATGCTATTTTTTGCAACTTCTCTGTGAGTCTAAAATGATTTCCAACTAAAATGTCTGTAAAAATAGAAGAAAGGGAAGATGGAAAGAACAAGAAAAGTTAGAAAGAAAGAAAAGAAAAAAAGCAGACTGACATTGTTGATGTGTAAAGTAGATTCAGGTAATTTACCTGAATGTTTGGAGAACATTGAAGGTCTGCAGATTGCAGGAAAATTTAGTGTTTTCTAGTCAATATGTTACTTCATTTGTAGTGTATCTGGCCCCTCTGATCCCCATTCATAAACTGACTATTGCCTAAGAATAAGTGTCCCTTGCCCTCAAACACTGTGACAATCAACATGGGACACCTATATTTTCAAAATGTCTGACTTAGACCATCAAGTTCAATAGAGCAAATTAAAAAAAAAAAAAAATACTATGCCATGTGTCCCTCAGGGAAACCCAGTGAGATGGGCAATGCTGGTATCCTTATTTCCATTTATCAGATGAAGAAATTGAGACCTGGAGGGCTGGCTGAAAGAGCAAGGACATGATTCTAACCAAGGTCTTCTGAGACAGGATCCATTGTTCCTTCCACCATACCTGGGTTTCCCAAATATGATGTCAGGTGACTCATCGATCAGCCTCAAACAACAATAATGACACAGGGACAAGGTGCCACTTTTCACTTCTCCTCTGTCTTTGCATTATACAAACAGAAAACACTCATTCAGTGCTAACTTGTCTTCAATCTATCTCTTGCACTATCAACCTCCCCTGCTGATATGGAGCAAGCCTCAAACTTTTGTCTGCATTGTCTTTATTCCTGCAATTACCTTCCTTTCAGGCATTTCTTTTGAAATAAATATACCTATGTAAAAACAAAGGCATAATGAGTATAAAATAATTGTAGCCATACTATGACAAAGGCCCATAGAGCAGTACCCCAAGGAATAAGATATTCTAGTTGGGACTGGATGATTAAGTAGTAGCATTCCAGGTAGAAAGAGGAGTATAAAAAGCACAGAGGTGTGACAAAGATAGGTGTGGGTATGCCAGTGTGTGTGTGTCCCTCCAAGGCAAATAATAGGAATGCTGTACAGGATAACAGGAAAAACAATAAGAAAGAGGAGGGAGGATCTCTTCATTGTTGCATAGAAGAGCTCTAAGAATCAGACTCCAATTCTTACAGCGAGTTCAAAGCAGGAAAAGCAGTGGCAAGGATGTAGCAAAGGACTAAATGTTTTAAATATTTTAAACCCAATGTTTTCAAATGTGTATATTCTTATTTATTTATTTATTGACAGAGTCTTGTTCTGTTACCCAGGCTACAGGGCACTGTCTAAATCATAGCTCACTGCAGCCTTGAGCTACTGGGCTCAAGCAATCCTTCTGCCTCAGTTTCTTGACTAGCTGGGACTACAGGCACATGCCATTATGCCTGGATAATAGTTTTAAATTTGTTTTTGTAGAGATGGGGTCTCACTATGTTGCCCAGGCCAGTCTCAAACTCCTGGGGCTACCTAGACCTCCCAAATTGCTGAGATTACAGGTGTGAGCCACTATGCAGACCTTGCACTACTTTTTAAAAATGCTTTGCTTTAGGGCAAAGTATTGATTATTTCCATCTTGGTTGCTTGATGAAGGTGAAAGGCAGAAAAGGCATCAGGATAAAGGGGTGGATGAAGATGAGCATTAGGAGAATGCAGAATTGAGGCTATGGGAGTAGACACAGGCTGGTTTTTGAAGTACCTCATTTGAAATCAAATGAATTTGGGGCTTTGTCCCAAGATTAGTGGTTTTCCAATTTCTTATGTATAAGAACCGCCAAGGAGTATGTTCACTCATGTTCATCAAATTTGAAATACAGGTTTTGGGGCCCTAACTCCAAATACTTTAATGCATTATGACTTAGCGACCATTCTGTAATCTACGTTTTAAATTTGTCTGCTAAGCATTTTGGTGCAAAAGCCCTAGTTGTACATGTAAAGAAACACAGCTATAGGAAACAGAAATCTACTGAAGAGAATAGAGGAGGGAAGTCAAAAATTTAACCTGCATCTTAGAAAGCTTGTGTCTATTTTTTTCTTAATCATAATATAAGTGTTGATGATTTTTGAAAATATAAAAAAAAGACACACAAGATAATACTCACCCCAAATGCGATCATTGAAACCCCAACATATAAAATTTGACATATTTACTTGCTATGAGTATCTAAGAAAAATACTGGTTTATAACCAGGCCAACTTCCCCACTAGATACAGCAGACACAGTACCTAGGGCCCATAATACTTTTAAGGGTCCATGAAAATAGTTTAATTTATTCTAAAATTTAAGAGAAAATAAACTATTAGTTTGAAGAAATGTTTTAATGCATAATACATTATACCAATAGAATCATAAGATATGTACGTTTTATGGAGAAAGGGACCCATGGGGAAAAAAGTGCCTCAGACATAACACATTTTATCTAACCATTTCCCTATTATTGAACATTTAGGTTATTTCAGAGATATGGCTGAAATAAAAGTAGTCAATGGAATAGCCTTCAATATAAAGCACTGACTTTAGCCACGCTTATTTTTCTAGAACTATTTATATTAGGATACTTTGCTTTCTAATATTGTCTTTTTCCTGGTGGTGGTGATGGTAGCACTGGTGTTATTCTGCTTATTTCAGGTAACAGATTGACAGTTTCTTGAAGATACAAAATCTGCTCTACTAAGGCACAGATCTGAAGTCCACTGAAGTTCCATTCAGGCAATGCGTTCAGCACGCATTAAAATTTGCTTGTTTGGAGTCCAAACTCTCAAGACACAGTTTCTGTTGGTTTCTTGTTCCTTCTATGACTCTCACAACCCACAATGCATGACTTACGGTATTGAGATAAACCCCAAAATCTCATTTCCTTAACGCAACAAAATTATTATTATTATTATTATTATTATTATTATTATTATGGCTGATATCAAATGCACTGCCAATGTTATATTCCTAGAAGCCTACCCTTCCCAAATGGCCATTCCACCTGCAGTGCCAAGTTCTCTCCATTTCTCTAGAACAGGAGTTGGCAAACATTTACTATGAAGGGTCAGGTAGTGAATATTTTTGTCTTTGGGGCCATATGTTATCTTGGAAAGTACCCAACTCTACCATTGGAGCATGAATGCAGCCATAAGCAATACGTGAATGAATGAGCGTGGCTATGTGTGGATAAAACTTTATTTATGGACACTAAAATTTGAATTTTATATCATTTCCACATGTCACCAAATATTCTTTTTTAAATCTTTCTTCAACTGTTTAAAACTGTAAAAACCATTCTTAGCCTTTGGGTCATACAAAAACGAGCAGTGGATTAGATTTGTCTGGGAGCCTTTGTTTGCCATCCCTTGATGCAGAGAGTGAGGAAAAAGAAGGCTGTCTTTACAGGTCAGATGTGTGGAGTAGCACCCATCATTTTTGCTCACATTCCACTGGCTGGCACCAGTCCTGTAGTTATCCTAACTGCATTGAGGGCAGGCACCTAGCTGAGGATGCACTGTGTGCCCAGAGAAAAGTGGGCATGAGTCTTGATGAGTCTCTGTGCTCCATCCCCAAAGACACACTGTATTAGTTCGTTTTCACACTGCTGACAAAGACATACCCAAGACTAAGCAATTTACAAAAAAAAAAAAAAAAGGTTTATTGGACTTACAGTTCCACGTGGCTGAGGAGGCCTCACAATCATGGTGGAAGTCAAGGAGGAGCAAGTCACATCCTATGTGCATGGCAGCAGGCAGAGAGAGCTCGTGCAGAAAAACTTAGGTTTGTAAAACCATCAGATCTCATGAGACCCATTCACTATCACAAGAACAGCATGGGAAAGATCCGCCCCCATGATTCAATCACCTCCCACAACATGTGGGGATTATGGGAGATACAAGATGAGATTTGGGTGGGGACACAGAAACAAACCGTATCACACACACACACAGAAGTGTGTCCTTTCTGACCTAGACACAGCATTCGAGGTTGGAGAATAGGGTCTGGAGGCCAGGAACCTAAGGCCAATTCACACTGACTTCCTAGAACTACATCAAAAGGAAAACCCCAACTTTCCATGGCCAAATAGCAAAAAAACAGCAGCTACTCCCTTTTGCAACCCCCCACTTTCTGTATGGCAGATGAGAAATGAAAAGTACCCTCCTGCAACCAATCAGACTGGTCAGGGGCATAGTATTCATTTGCATAGGGCTGTAACTTCGTAACTTCATTTCAACCTCTGATTTTTCCCCTCCTGCAACCAATCAGATATTTGCATAGGGTGTAATTTTGTAACTTCACTTCAGCCTCTGATTGGTTGCCTCCCATGACCAATCAGACTGCTTGTGGGCCACTCCTTCCTTTGCATAGGGCATAACCAAATAACCAATGGAAAACCTATAGAGGGTATTTAAACCCCTGAAAAATTCTGTAACCAGCACTCTTGAGCCGCTTGCTCCAGCCTGCTCCAAATCTGATTGTGGAGCATTACTTTTGTTTCAATAAATCTATGCTTTTGTTGATTCATTATTTTTTGCTTTGGTGGTGCATTTTGTCCAATTCTTTGTTTAAAATGCCAAGAACCTGTACAACCACTGGTAACACATTTACACTTTATTTCCTGGAGATGAAGCTTAAATAAGGGCAATTCCTTCATTTGACTTTCCCAGGTGCTACTAATTAGAATGAATCTCTCTCTCTCTGGTTTTCTCACTGTACATTTTGTCTTGGCATTACTCTCACTTCTTCTTTCAGAATGTGCCCCACTGGAGGGCCGTTGTTTGAGTTTATTCATCCTAATATCCTTCCGTCAGGTCTCCACCCAGCGAATTACACAAAGTGAGTCTCAAAATAAGATTGCTTTATAGGCCAGGTGCCATGAGTCATGCCTGTAGTCCCAACACTTTGGGAGGCCAAGGCGGGTGGATCACCTAAAGTCAGGAGTTTGAGGCCATCCTAGCCAACATGGTGAAACCCTGTCTCTACTAAAAATACAAAATTAGCCAGGCGTGGTGGTGCACACCTGTAATCCCAGCCACTCAGGAGGCTGAGACAGGAGAATGCCTTGAACCTGGGAGGCAGAGGTTGCAGTGAGCCGAGATAGTGCCATTGCACTCAAGCCTAGGCAAAAAGAGTGAAACTCCATCTCCAAAAAAAAAGAGATTACTTTATAAATTTATTTTTAATGTGACAGGGGGACTATTAAAGCAAGTTTTTTTGTTTACTTGTTAGCTATCCTTTTTTTTTTTTTTTTTTTTTTTGCCTATTTTGAAAAATCATGTTCACCCATGTGCAAATCAATAGAAGAGGGTCACAGAATTGCATCATGATAAAGAAGTTTAAGATCTTGGCCCAGCTACCCAAGAAGTTCTACCCACAACCAATCTTATAAATTTATTGTGGCTGTTTCCCCTGATTATCTAGAAACTTGTTTTCAAAAATCCTAATTACATTTTCTTGATAAAATATTCAATGAGTTGCTTGGAATAATGTGCAGTTTCTCAGTCTATGATTGATTGAAGACCCAAATACAGTGTGCTGCATGAATCTGCTCCATGCTAGGAGCTGGAACCGTTATAAACAATGCCAGGAAAGACAGTAAATGTGATGACTAATTCCGAATAAGAGAAAACTAGAAGCCAGGACCAAACACAATGCTGAAAATAAAGAACTCTAAATTACAAGGTTCCATGGGATGAGCTGCTCAGCACTCTATAATTCAAGATGCTATCGCTAGAATGCTAATCCTGCCCACGTCCGTGCCATTGAGCCCTCTGTCTAGGAGAAAAACAGCTTTGCTTCTATTGACTTATTATTGATTTTTCCCTTTCAAAAGATTTTGTTTGACAGATGTGCATTCTATTAAATGTCTCCAAAGTGAGTTTCGTTTTTAAAAATATTTCACAAGCCATGACTGTATATGTGGAAGGTAGTGGGAGCTATGGTAACTAGTCAGAAAATCTGATGTTGAAGACTCAGGTTGGAGGTCGAATGAAGAAGCCGCAAGAAGCCATAGGTGTTGAGGTCAAGGTGCCAGTGCCATTGACATCTCAAACATTCACCATTCACCACCCTGTTGGCCAGCCCCCACATGGCCCATCTGCTCCCAATGGCTCCCACAGAGGCCTCCTGGATGCACCTCTTCCCCTAGTCCCCCTCATGTCAGACTCCAAAGGTGCAGATTTTCCTTCTCACCTCTTTACTACCTCCTGACTCCTCCATCCTTCTTTAAGTGGCAGTCTTTTTGTTGCATTTATTCTTGCTATCCTCCATTCCAGCAATGCATTGGAACCAGATTTTTTTTTTTTTTTTTTTTTTTTTTTTAGACAGAGTTTCATTCTGTCGCCAAGCAGGGTGTGTGATATCAGCTCACTGCAACCCCTGCGCTCCTGGGTTCAAGCGATTCTCCTGCCTCAGCCTCCCAAGTAGCTGGGACTATAGGCATGCACCACCACACCCAGCTAATTTTTGTATTTTTAATAGAAACAGGCTTTTACCATGTTTATCAGGATGGTCTTGATCTCTTGACCTCATGATCCGCCTGCCTTGGTCTCCCAAAGATAGACTGTTTTCTAATGCAAATCTGAGCATGCCATTCCCAGACTTTAAATGACTCATTGACTTCCTCTTCCTCTTTGTGTAAAGTGATGTGACTGTACACCCATTTTGCCCAGTACTATCCAGTCTATGCCACCTGTGTTTGCTATCTTAAGTTTTTCTGTTTGAAGGATAAATATTATGATCATCCTAGTTTATATGCGATATTGTTAGTTTGGCTTACTCCTTCAGCTGCTTCCTTGCTCTGTGCCTTGTAGCCACAATGGTCTTCTGCAAGTTCCTTAAAATGTATATGCTCCCTCCAGACACAGGTGTTGCTTCCCTGTCTATATTGCTCTGTGCCTCCCCACCCACCCCCTCCAGATGCTATCCTAACTCCCAGCAGCCTCCAGGATGACACTTCCTCAACCCCCTGACCAGGATATGTTCTCCTATTACATCATCAACTCATTGTCTTAAGTCGTAGCACTCACCACACTTGAATAACTGTGCTAATTTTTAATATAAGTATGCAGCATCTATTATCTTTTTTACTGGGTTACAAGGTCAGGGAATGCATAAATGCAGAAAGCCCACAGGGCTGGCACTTAGATGCCCAAAAATATTTGTAAAATGAATGAATGAATCAATCAATGAGTAAATGCAGAAATGAATGAATAGATGGTTATTGTAGGAAGTGAAAAAATATAGCTATAACATCTATAAATGGGTATAATTTCATGAGGACACAACTTGCCACCTTCTGGAACCATATGTACAATGTATGTGTAGAAGGAGCTCATCTGAGAAAAAGAAAAATTAGAGAGAAGCCAGGAAGAGCAGGTAGCTGGCTGAGGGAAAAGAATGGCAGATAAGATAGGAAAAACAAAGTATAACTGTGCTGTGCAAAATTGTTTTCCCCGCCTCTGCATGAAGCTGATAAAGTTTGACCAGGTTTTAGAGTACCTCTGGAAGCCAGCTCACAGGTGAGAAAATAAATGTAAGAGATGTCAGAGGCAGCTGTGGGCACCAGAGAGTGAGAGATGCACATACTGAATCCCCCCAGCTCCCACAGTGTCCCCAAACCAGCACCCTCCAAAGCCAGTCATTTTAACTCAAATGCAACTTAGAAAGGTAGTTTGTAAACCAACAGAAAAGCGTCCACTGTCGTGCTGAGCAAACTGAAACTTAACCTGTACATGCTGATGATCACTCTGAACTCTATTTGGAAGGTTCCTATAGTTTGGAAAGAAGATGCAGGACAGCACAATCCAATAAACCTTTCTGAAATGAGTCATATTCTGTATTTCATTGCCCAATATGGTAGCCACTAGCCGTGTGTGGCCATCAAGCAATGTGGCTGGTGCAATTAAGGAATGGAGTACTAAGGAATAGTACTACAGAATAGTATTGCATTCTATATAATTTTAATTAATTTAAATAGTGGCTACCCTATTGGACAGAACAGGTTAGAAGGTAATAAACCAGGAAAACCTTGAAAAGAACTGGAATTAACAGAATTCTGATTGAGTGGATCATCAGAATTATAATGCTGATTTGAATGGTAGACAAAGAGTTTGTTGGTCAATTGAAGAAGAGTAGAGGAAGATACAGAGAGAGAGAGAGAGAGAGAGAGAGAGAGAGAGAGAGCTCTGCTTAAAGAAGATTAACTCAACACCACCAGAAGGATAGGGAAGGGCCACGCAGTGGAGAGAGAGGAGTGGAGAGATAAGAAAGGAAGCCTATTATTACTTTAACGTAGTCCTTTTAACTTGATAAATCAGCCCTGACATCTGAGATCAGTTCCCTAGTAAACCCCAGGCCCCAGAAGGTCCCTTTGTCAGTGGAATGGCCTGTAGGCAGACCATTAGGTCAGAGAAAGGGTGAGCCCCCATGGTAATCAGCAAGCATAAATCAGGGAACTGGCCATGAAGCTGAAAGGTTAAGACCTGGTGGGAGAGGCCAAGTGCTATTTTATTGGTGTGTTAGAAAGCGTGTTAAGCCAGTTGGAAATTGCTATAGTATCAGCACGTAGCGTCATGAACTACTAAGGGGATGCTTTCCAAGTTTGTGGTGCTGAGTTAAAGTGGCCCCTATGAAGGCTGACAGATTCAGCTGCCTTCTGCTTTTGACTCTCTTTCTCTTTGCCCTTCCAAACCATCCATCTTTAAACCTCTGTCTCATCATCAATAAAATATGTGTAATAATGATATTGACCCTGTAGCGTTGTGATGACAATCAAACATATTGCTTATTTTATACTGAATGTAGAGTCACTGCTCACAAAAGTGCTTGTGTGTTTTATATTCTCTTTATAATGTCCACTCATGAGCTTTATCCTTATTTATTACTTTAGCTGTAATCCTCAAAGACATGACCAGCCCTCATGCAGCAGCGATATAAAGACACAGTGCTTAAAGACTGTCAGCAAGAATATCCTTTTAATCTCAGTCATCATGGATTAGTCACCGGACAGGTAATTATTTCTTTGACATGTGCCAGTGGAAGTTGCTAAAAATAACAGAAAGAATATAAAGTAAGTCACAGATATCTAAAACAATAATAATAATAAATAGCTAGAATAGGAATTAAAATAAAATAAAAGTAACAAAAGTCCAGAAGGAAGAGTAGTGTACATTGGTATTTCCCTGAGCTCTGAGGGAAGGCAGCAGAGACAACGACAGCTCCAACAGCTCCATCGCACACTGAAACCAAGTGCTGTCCTTTACATGTGCTATCCCACTTAATCTTCCCCCAGCCTTCTGGGAAGCAATTAGGGCACAGAGGGTGCCCTAGGAGTATAGAGAGGAGAAATCGGAGGGAAGCCAGGGTAGACCTATAGGGCCAAAGATTTAGGATTCTGTTGGAAGACAGGCATCCTATGTCCACTGCAGAACTCTAAGTAAGGGAGATTCTGAAACCCAAGCATCATGGAAGTCTATGTCTTTTGTCTTTGTGAAAGTTGCAATCTATTGTGCATTCACTTGTGATTTCAAGTTCGGCTTGAGTTGGGAGAAGAATGAAAGTGGGAAAACCAGCTAGAAGGCTCTGGGAGAGCCCGTCTGTGAGCAGACAAGGACCTGAGGGATGTATGTACAGTGGCAAGGAAGAGGGGTGGCCCAGGGAAAAGATATTTTGGAGAAATGCACGGCAATGCATCAGGGAGATGTTTATGTTTGTTAATCATGCATTAAAATGAATGGAGAAGATTTCCTACAAATTTATGTTTTCACTCAAAAAGAAAATACTAGCTCATTCCTCTCAATTTACCAAATCTTTCTTCTAGTTTAAGTCAATATTCTTTTGGACTGACAACAGGAAGGATAGAAATTTAGCCGTTTCTGAATTATAAAGATTCTGGAGATCACTCTTCCCTTCCCCAAGTGAATTATTTGCTATTTCAGCAACTCAAAGTCCTCCCTTTCTTTTCTCTTAAACTGAAAAGTTTAATCCTCAGCTCCAGGAATATCCATACACTATGAATCTCTCCACAATCCTTTCACATTTTCACCCTCAAGGTGCTTTCCTTCCACTAGCTGTCTTCCATGAAAACCATCCCGAAATAACTTTTCCAGATCACTTGCACCTCTCTTTCTGTGAGATGTTAGCACACATAAGAAAGTTCCCCGGTATTCATTTCTTATCCAGAATCTTGATTCTGATTGAACTCAGCTATCTAAAGACCACCTTCAACTCCACCATTTAAAGACTACCTTGGTCTGTAGTATTTGGGGGCTGTAGAAACTTAAAGCATCTACAGAAAGTTATAAACAGTCTCCCTAAAAAAATGTACATTTGCACTTGTCCACAAAATGTATAGACAACTTTAGGGGATTTCAAGGTCCTTGAAACACAACTGTGGATCTGTCACCAAGCCAAGACACCATATTTTATGATCTCCAGGATAATGCTCTTTCATTGTATTAGATTGCATAATACATATTGGTTAATAGCTCCAGTTAACCTTCAAGCTCATTGAGAACTGTAAGCATGTCTTTGCTACTTGGCTCCATGGCTGATTTATAGGTAGGATTTGAGGTGGTATCAACCTGAACTGGTTTCCTAGATCCATCAAGTATCAACTGTGCCATCCTAAGCACATCAATGAACTATTCTCAGCATCAGTTCCCACATCCGCCAATATGAGTAGAGTTGTACCTCATACCCAAGGTGGCTTTGGAGAGCATCTGAGATTGTCTATTAAAAACATCCAGCCAAGTGCAAGGCACATGGTAGAAATGCCTTAAATGTGAGTTTCACTCATCTCAGGAAAAACTTTTCAAATGATGTGAGACCTTAAAAATGCCTCCAGTGCCTGTGAAACTAATTGTGGAACAAACACAGAAGTAAATGAAAGAGAAATGAATGTAAGTTATTAATAGCACCGCTCCTAGGATTTGCAGCTCACTTAATATTGTTAGCATTAATTTTAAAAATAAGGTCTGTGACCAATGTTATGAAAGAAGATAAAATGAACATACAAACATATTCAATTTCATTATAACCTTTTGCAATAGTCCATACCTTGAGCTAACTTTTCCCCCAAATGATTATATAAATTAGGATTCTTCAATTGCAAGTAACAAAGCACTTAACTTGAACTGGGTTAACACAAAAAGACAGTTTATTTATTGGTTGAGTAACCCTGGTAACCTGTTTAGTTACAAATCAAATGAGGTTTTATCCTGGACCACAATGAATGATGTGGCCGTGACTTGGTATTTTTATTCTCTCTTGTTCCATTTCCCTTCATTCTTCTCTCCTCCCTCCCTCACCCCTCCATCTCTGGCCTCTGCCTCCTGGGTCCATTCTTCTGTAGGTTCTCTCTTCATAGTCCAATACGACTGATAGCAACTTCCAGAGCTACAGGTTTTCCTCCACATTTCCCATGAAAACAAAAGAATCTGCTTCCTATAAAGATCAATTGGAATTGTCTCTCATTGCCACTGTTTGGCCTGAACAGTGTCATGTGACCCTCTCTGGTCTGGAGTCATTATGTTAGCCAAAGTATAGAACATGCTGGTTGTCTTAAGCTCATGTAAGCTCACCACTGGGCTCTGTGCTGGCCAAACCACGTGGCTTTGAAGGATGGAGCCAACTTAGACTGCAGTTAAGGGAGTGTAGTGAGTTGAATGGTGGACTCCTGAAAAATACATTCACTGAGAACCTCAGAATGTGACCATATTTGGAATAAAGGCCTTTACAAATGTAATTAAGGGATGGATCAAGAAATGATGTCATTTTGGATTAGGGTGGACCCTAAATCCAATAACAAGTTGTTCTTATAAGAGAAAGAAAAGAAAGTACTGTCACACAGAAGAAAAAGCTGTGTGAAGGCAGGGATGGGAAAGATGAAGCCACCAGCCAAAGAATGCCTTGAGCCACCAGAAGATGGCAAAGGGAAGGAAAGATTCTCCTCTAGAGCCTCTGGAGGGAGTGAGGCCCTGATTACACATGATTTCAGACACCCAAAATTCAGAACTGTGAGAGAATAAGTATCTGTTGGTTTAAGCCACCCAGTTTGCAGTAATTGGCTACAGCAACCTTATGAAACGAACATGGTGATGGCAGGAATAATGGAGGCTGGAGAAGTACTTAGGAACAACCCACCAACAAGACTTATTCATAGCTGTAAAGTACGGAGAAGCCTCCGAAAGACAATTTACCAAGTGGCAACAAGCACCCCTATCCTGGGAATCATTTTAATACTCACAATAGAGTAATGAGCAAAACAACATCCTTGTCCTCAAAATGCCCAACATCTAATAGTTAAACAAACAAAAGAACCAAAAACCCCAACACAATGGTGACAGTGCTGTCGGAAAGGGAGGGACAGAACCCAGTACAAGCATAGAGAAGGGTCTCCTAACCCAGACTTTTAGGTGATGAAGGTAGCAGGACAGAGGGAAACTATATTAGCAAAAGCTGGTTTCAGAAGATGTCTTGGTTTATATTTAATAGGTTAAGAAGGAATTAATCAGCAGACATGGAAGGTAAGGGTCTGTTCCTGAATTCTCTGGAGACCTTCCAGTTTCCCAAGAAGAAATTTGGCAAACCTTTTGGATTCTCTAGGGGATCATTCTCTCCTCATTTCTCTAATCCTTCAACAAGGACACTCATAGCTCCTCCTGGGGGCACCGTTTGTCCCTAGGGCTTCTCTTCCTTGAAGATAAATATTCTCCCGGTGCTCCGTACTTTTTCCCTGTATTTTCTGTGCACCACCAAGCTGAGGGTCTCCTTTTTCCCTCAGTTCTGACAGCCAGATTCGTTAAGGCTGGTTGCCTCCATTTGCCTTGGACACATCTTCTGCATATAGATTGATGAGCTTAATCAGCGAATCAGGAGAAAGCCTTGGGCATCAATCATTGTCAGTGTGCCTTCTTCCTAACTTCTGATTTGCTGCTTCCAGTTATGAAGGCAATAACACAGTTTCTCTTAAAGGTGAAGCTGAGGTGCCCAAAGTTTTGAATTCTCATCTGAAAAGAAAGTTCTAATAACAGTGTTCAGTTTAGTCAGTCAGAGAGAGAGAGAGAGTGTGCGTGCTTCCTCCTCAAGGGTCATGTTTCTCCAGAGTCATCAACCTTCTGACCACATTACTCAAGATCCAGGGTGAAGGAGAAGATCATGTTAACAGTTCATTTAGAATTTGAAGGGACATGTTTCCTATTCTTTTTCTTCCCACATTGCCATCTTCTCATCTTTCATTCAGTTTTAGGAAGCATCCTGGCAGGACATATGAGAACATTCTCATTTTTTCTTTGTTGGGATAAAAGCTTATATTTCCATGAGTCCTTTTCAAAGAAAAAATAGCATGGTGCTACCCAGGGGCAGACAGCACTTGTGTTCTCTTGTCAGTTTCACTGATGCACCCTAACTACATACAACCTCTAAAATCCACCTGCCACACAGTCATCCTGCCCCATATTGAAAACAATCTGATGATGTCACTTCACAAAAGAGGAAACTGGGAATGATTTTACAACAAGAGCTCAAAATCGCTTCCCTGATATTCTTTCAGCAATTCATTCACTCATCTATGCATTCAACAAACATGCACTCAGTGTCTCGTGTGTGGCTGACACTACTCAAGGTTCTGAATAAACAGCAATAAATAAAACTGTTCTGTGATCACAGAGGTTATATTCTGATGTGCAAGGATCTCCACAATCTGGACCCAATATAATTTTGATTTAGTTTATTGAGGTATAATTTGTATTTAAAAATGCATCTATTTTAAGCACAATTTGGTGAGGCTTGAGAAAAAATAAACCAAAGTAACCACCACTATAATAAGAAGAACATTTTTGCCACTCTAAAATTCCCTCATGCATCTTTTCAATTGACTCATTCTGCCCTAGGCAGCGGTAGCTCCAGTTTCTGACACTCTATATTGGCGTTGTTTTTGCTGGGATTCCAGATGATAGGGTCACACAGCATGTACACTTTATGTCTTCCTACTTTATTTATATAATGTTTCTGAGATCCCCCATGTGGCTTCATGTATCAGTACTTTGTTATTTTTTACCACTCAGTAATATTCTTGTATGGATATATCACAATTTATGTATTCACTGGTTGATGGATGCACGAATTATTTCTGGGTTTTGACTACTTCACAGTAAAGTTGTTATAAATATACTGAAAATGTCTTTGAGTGGACAAATGTTTTCACTTCTCTTGGGTAAATTGGAAAATAGGATTTGCTCATAAATGTATGTTTAACATTGTAAGGAACTTACAAAATGTTTTCTCAATGTATGAGCACTCTAGTTGTTCCACATCTTTACCAACATTTGGCATTGTCTCTTTTACATTTCAACCATTCTAGTGTGTGTGCTGTGGTATCCCCGTGTAGTTTTAATTTGCATTTTTCTGATGATTAACGTTGTCGAGCTTCTTTTTATGTGCATGTTAGATCTCTATATATTTTATTTTATGAAATATCTGTTCAAAACTTGTACCCATTTTTGAAGTTGTTTGTTTTATCATAATTTAGTTGTAGGTGTTCCTTATATTGTCAGCATACTAGTCCTTTGTCAGATATACGTGTTGTAAATATTTTCTCTCAGAGTGTGTCTTACATTTTTATTTTATTAATGATTTCTTCTAAACAGCAGGGTCTTAAAATTATTACTTTTTAAATTTTATTGCCTGTGCTTTTTGTATCCTATCAGTGAAATTTTTGCCCTTCTGTTTGCAAATACATTTTTTGTGTTCTTTCTAGAAGTTTTATAGTTTTGTAGTTTACATTGATTTATATAATTTGCTGCAATTTAATTTTTCTTGTGGTGTGAGAAAAACATCAAGTTTCCAACACTTATCCTAAATTTTAAAGTTGTTTGAGCACCATTTGTTGAAAAAACTATCCTTTCCCCACTAGGATCTTTGTTGAAAATCAATTGATAAAATATATGTATATTTATTTCTGTTTTGTCCATTTTGTTCCATTGATAGAGATATTTATCCTTCTATCTTTAATTTACCATTTTTGAAGAGTATTTTTATGAATATAGAATTTTAGGTTGATTTACTTTTTCTTTCAGAATTTAAAAATGCTACTCAATTGTCTTCTGGGTTGTATAAATTCTGACAAAAACTCAATGATTATTTTACAGTTTCCTCCTTTGTTTAGTTGCTCACATTGCTTTTATAAAAAATAAAATGTTATGTTAGGACAGCTTTAAATGTACAGAATTGTTGTGAAGATAGTACAGAGAGTTCTTTTATACTTCACACCCATTTTTTTCTATTATTAACATCTTGCATTTAGTACAGTAAATTTGTTACAATTAATGAGCCAATATTGATGTACTAGCGTTAACTAAACTCTACATTTAATAAAAATTTCCTAATTTTTTCCTAATGTATTTTTCATGTTTCAGGATGTTATTCAAGATGCCATATTTTACTTCATTGCCATATCTTCTTAAGCACCTCTTGGCTGTGACAATTTCTTTGACTTCCCTTGTTTTTGATGACCTTGACAGTTTTGATAAGTACTGGTCAGATACTTTGTAGAATATCCCCAAGTGGGATTTGTCTGACGTTTTCCTCATAATTAAACTAGGGTTGTGGTCTTAGGGGAGGAGGCACAGAGATAAAATGTCATTTTCATCACATCTTTTCAAGGGTATATGCTATCAATATGAGTTATCTGTTGATTTTGACTTTGATCACCCAGCAGAGATAGTGTTTATCAGGGATCACTCTAGCTCTCTCGTAGTCTGTAAATGTTGAGTCTGCTTCTATAGATGCTTGCAGATGCCCTCAGTCTGTCTAGTGCAGTGTTGAGGTTGAATGCATGTTGCTGCAGCTCTCTGTATCTGGCATCCTGTAGGAGGTCCTCCAAGAGGCCCTTGTCCTTTCCATGTGCTGCGGTTATAGAGAGGATGGTTATTTATTTTCTGCTTGGAGTTCAAATATCACAGTGTTTTCTGTGAAAAACCATCTGACTTCCTATAGAATATCAAATCAAGCTGTTGGTCTGCTTAAAATGCTTCAATGTGTTTCTGTTTTATTGGGGATAAAGTTCAAAATAATTACCACAAATCACAAGACCTTGCTTGAAGACATCCCTGTCTATCTTACCTCAAATTTTTGCCCATTATCTATAGCATCTGAATCTCCTGCAGGCCTGAAGTTCCCATGAAGGCAGAGAATGTGAGTGCCTTACTTACTGCTATGAGGCTGATATACTAATTATGACACAGTAAGATTACATTGGTTAGTAATGTCATTGTCTATAGGTAATAAGCTGTGGTTTAAGCCAGAAATAATTTATTCTTTATTTATTAAAAAATGTGCAGGTAGGTTGTTCCTATATTGGTTTGCCAGCTCAGTGAGATCACCAGAAACCCACTATGTTTCATCCCTATCTCTATCATGTTCAGCATGATGGATTTTTCATGGCTAGCCTTGTTGCCTCATGGTTCTAAGATGGCTACAGCAGCTCTAAGTATCATATCTTCACACAAGCAGAGTCAAAGATAGAAAGCAAGAGATGACCAGGGTGGTGAAGAAGAGCTCCCCTCATGAATCTCTCTACTTTTATCAAGGCAGAATTCTCTTTCTTGGGAGCCATTCAATAGGCTTCCCCATATATTTTATTCTTTATAATTGGTTGACAAGCCCCTTCTAGCAGCAAGAGTGGATGGAAATGTGATTATAAGGCTTTGTAGCCTCTATAGTTGGATGTAAGTGAGGCAAAAGGTTTGGGAAGAAATGTGTGGTAGTGTCTGACATGAGGTGCTCAGGAAATACAGCTTCAGTGGGTAAGCAAAACATTTGTCTAGAACACACTAGAATTAAGCATGATCTCATGTTTACTTCATGATCAATACTGGGTACAAATCTTTATCCCCTTTTGACACCTGGAACTCAAATAGGCCCAAGTGATAGAGCTACTGAAATGCTGAAATCTCACCCAGATCTGCCTGCCATCAGAGTCTCAGCCTTTTTGAATTCCATGAATGCAGTGTCCCTATAAGAGGCTCTGACCATCCAAAGCTAAGGTTTCACTCCTAGGTTGAAACTCAGGATGACAAGACCCTCCCAGAGTTCCCAAACTCTGATGAAGCAAATGAACACTTATAAAACAGAAATTCCACACTCTGCAACTACTCAGTTTTTGTTCAGAGTGGCTTGATTCATTACTGTTAGTCAGTTATAACATATTTCTGGCACCAGCCATGAACTGATTCAGTGCAACTCACTATAGTTGCTTGTGCAATTTATGTTTTTAATTTTGTAAATAGTTCCTAGTTGCTATGGTCAAAAGAGGGGTGTGGGTTCATACATAAGCAAATATAGTGTTCTGGTTACATCATGCCATAGATGCGAAATATGGCTTTGTTCATCAGATCATGGTGCTGACAGCTGCATTGCAATGGCCATTGAATTATAACCACTCACATAAAGGGAGAGATAAAAGGCATCAGTAATGTGTGGCATATGACATACACACACACACACACACACACACACACACACACACACAGGTGGCTCAAATGCAAGCCCCTGACAGGCTCAGAGCCGTACACACTGACACAAACACGGTCATGCCCAGGGCCTTGGCTTTGTTATACCAGCTCATAGAATCCCTTTTATTTTCTACATTTCCTGTTACTGACAAGATTTTGGCAAGTGTAATTTCAGTTTGAGCCCTATCTTCCAAGACAAAGATGTAAGGAGTAAGAGAATAAAGAAACTGTTTATTGTAACTATAATAATCAGAAAAACAGCAATGCCTTCTACGTTTCCAGCCCTTTTCACACAATGCATTCTCCATAATGGGAAACTACTGCCTGGCACACTGTCCTGAGGGTAAAGGGGAAGGGAAAGTGGGGTGGAGAAAGAAACTCACTCAATGTGACTGTGGTAGATTGATCACACTTCTTCCCTACCTCAAGAATCCATGCCTTTTGCTGTATAACTTTGCAGTACCCTCTTTCCATGGGTGGACTCACTCCTGGACTTAAGCTTTAGGACATATTTTGACAATGGGATATTAGAACGTTAGAACTTAGCCCAGATTTTTCAAATGCCCTTGCCCACCTCTGTTTCCTCTTTTCCTCCTCTGCAATTGCCCTGAGAACATGGTCAGGCCAGTCTGCTAAGGAGTAAGATACATCGGGCAGAGCCAGGATGCCCCAGTTGTCCTGGCTGAGGCCATTCTAAACCAGCTGACAGCTGGCTGACCCCAACCTGCAGCTTACAGTCCATACTTGAGTAAGCCCAGCTGAGACCCAAAGAGCCACTCAGCTGCCTTACGGAATTGAGAACAATCTTAAATATTATTTCAAGCCACTGAGTTTGAGGGTGATTTGTGACCAACAATGACTCAAAGAGACATAGCAGGTTATAGATCTAGACATAATTCCCTGAATTCCTGCTTTCAAATGAATGATTTTTCCCCAATACTCCAGGTTTACAGAAGGAGAAACTGAGGTGCAGTGTGATTGAGTCACTTAAAGCTCATAAAAATCCCGAGTTTTAAGGCAAAATCCTGCTATTGATTTTAAAGACTGAGTTAATCATTAATTTTCAAGAATATAATCTAACAATAGTATCTACATTTTAGCATAAGATGAGATGCACAAAATGTCTTCCTATAGTTTCCAGGGTTCAGGAAGAATTTAATAAATCCATATTTGAGTGAATGGCAGTGTGATTTTTAACTCAGCGTCCTCTACCCAGCAGGAATGGTTTCTCATTAATATTGGACCCTCCCAAGCTCAATTTTCACACACACACTGCCTGCTCTTCAAAGTAATTAATGACTCCTCCTCCTTCATGCCTGCTGGCGAACCCAGGCATGTTGCTTTCCAGCATTCACCCCATCATTCTCCTGCTGAACCTGAATGGAGGCTCTCTTGAGTTCACCTGGGCCCCAAAGTTAACAGGAAACTTGCCAGACACAGGGAGTGGAAAGGTGATACAATACATGGCCATGATCCTGCTCAAGGATTCAGCCCACCATTCAAGGCTGTGATGATTCACCTTTCTCTCACTTTCTCAGGCCCACACACCTCCTATTAGTTCCCTTCTCCAACTTGAGCATCAGAAGATGTCCCTGCTAATTTCTAGGTATAATCCAAGTGCCAGGCTCCAGTGCATGGTCTTCTCTGCCCCGGGTCTCCCAAATTCATCTGTCCACACCCAACCCATATTTTAATATCTACCTGCGAAACAGTCATGAATTCAGTATTGGTATATTTGCCCAGGAGGCAGCGCCCTCATGCTTTCCAAATTCCCTCCAAGTTGTCCCTGGGACACTTTTATTTATGGTACATGAGTTACAGATTAGCACTTTAGCCATTTGCTCTTAAGATAATTGTTTTTGTGCTATATTTGAGAAAACCAAGAATTGAAGACCATGTCTCTGGCCCATGTCATGATCTGGCATTGGGTAGGTCTAGAATTTGAACCCTGAACCATTGACATTTTATGTCAAATTCATTAAACCCACACCCAGCATTTTTACCCAGCATGTTATTTGCAGGTGACTTGACACAAGGCCATCTGTAGGGGTTTGAATGACAGTGGTCTTTATTAGGATGAAGGAATACCTTATTTGTGAGTTAGGTGGCTATTGGTGTAGCCTGACACTGAGCTTTTGCAGCAACAGTGTGGCCAGGTTTTACCTGCTTTGCTGCTCCTTGATCATGGTTGGACTCTCCCCTTGCAGTCTCAAAAGCCATCTCTTTTCTCAGAAATCAAAATCAAAGCAAAATACAAACAATAAACTTTCCTCTCTCACTTGACCATCTTTACTCCCTACTGTCCTACCTACATAGATCAAGTTGCTTTTTTCCTCAGGTACTGAGAAGAAAGGATTCTATTTTGTTGACCGGCGTTGGGAGGTCTTATACTTAGCTGCATTTCCCAAACATTTCAGAGAAGTCTCAATCAAATAGACTTTCACAGCTTTTCCAAACATCCAAGCCTGGTGAGTACAAACGCATATAGTGCTTCAGGCAACTTATGTTGCCTTGTGATGCCATATAGATTGAAAATGTTTAATATGTATATTAATTGCTCCATAGATGGTGGTGACTTTATAAGAGCAATTTCATTCCATTGTTTGAAAAACATTTTTGAGAATTCTGAAGACAACTAGCTGCAACATATGCTTTCTTTTAATTCCATATGCTGGAAACAAATCCTACCATATCACGGAATGATGACTATCCAGATTTCAGGTTTTGCATCACATGAATGTAAAGCAGCAGCCCTCCCACATGATGTCCTTTTTATCTCATGCCCTAACTTTCAAAAAAACCCCAATACAAAGATTTTTATATATTAAAGCCAAGCTCAGAGCAGATTTTAAGACCAGATTAAGAAACAAAGAGTTCTTGAACTCCAAACATAATACCACGTTTGTATACATTATGTTAATTTTCCTTATTTACTTAAAAATATTATGAGGAAGATTATTATTTCCAATTTGTTCATGCAGAAACTAGCCTCAGGAAATCTAAGTGACTTGTATGTAGCCATGTGACTTTTTGGTAGTGTGAGCAGTATTCAAACCCAAGAAAATGCAACTCCAAAGACCATGCTGTTTCTGCCCCAGTGCATTGACTCTCAGCTAAAGCTTTAGAAAGAAAGATACTTAAAAGAGGATTGGGGTCTGTATCTGCCAGGTGTTTGCAGGGAGACAGAACCAATATTAGATATATACACATGCACACACACAGAGTTTATTTATTTCAATGAATCAGCTCTTGCATTGGTGAGGACTGGCAAGTCTGAAACCCATAGGATAGACCAGCAGGATGGACACTAAGGCATTATTCTCTGAGAAACCTGAGCTCTTGCTCTTAAAGCCTTCAACTCATTGGTTGAGGCCCACCCACATTATAAAAGGTACCCACGTTTACTTAAAGTGAACTGATTTTATGTGTTAAACAAATACCTTCACAGCAACACTGAGATTCGTATTTGGTTAAATAACTGGGTAAGGTAACCTTGCCAAATGAAAAATAATCATCATAGGGCTCAAATGCCAGAGCCTAAGTTCCTGACCTTTGTAGTAAGTCCCTGCAGCTTTAGGATAAGCTCTAAAAGACTACCACTATATCTGGTCACACTCTATGTAAAATATGCAAACAAACCAATCTCAAACATTACTATTCATACATTTGAACATTTTAATAAGAAATATTTTGAGCATCCACTTAGAACACCAGCACTGTTTTGATTATAAATACGAAGTCAAGGAATACAGAATTATAAGATATTCTTTTTCTTCAGGTAAATCGGTTTAATTGGAGAGACAAGAAAATTAAGTTGAAGAAAATTTGGCGGTATAGTTTTTAGTTGAGTAGTATGGTCACTATGGTCAGTAAATAAAATCTGTAATTTACCTGCTTTTAAAAAATTTTTGAGGTTTCCCTTATTACTCATTACATATTCAAAATATTGAGGTTTAATAAGTGTTTTACCAGAATTTATTTTAATCCAGTAAATATATATATGTGTGTGTGTGTGTATGTGTGTCTGTGTGTGTGTGTGCACGTGTGTGTGTGTCCAAGAACCCCAGAACTAAATTTATTTTGGTCCATTTAATATTATGTACATATTCAATGGACCTAAGTTAATTTGTTAAACATTATATATGCATAAGTTTGTGACTGTGTGTGTATATCTATGTATATGTGCATACATATAGACATTATATAATCTGTGTGTTTTATTCAGCATACTAATTGTGTTAGTCAAATCTTCTATTTCCATATTTATCTCTATTTCTATTTCTGAACAATGTTAACATCACCTGTTGTGATTATGTAGTTTCACTTTTTTCTTTGCATTTCTAATAATTTTGCTTTATATTTCCAAGCCTATGTTGTTATCTGCATAAAGGTTTATGCCTATTATATCTTCTTAGCATACTGTATCTTATTTACATAAAATGTATCACTCTGTCCTGTGAACTACCTTTCATATTAACTTTTTAGCATGTGTTAATAGTTCTACACAAATACATTTTATTTTTATAGAATGTATATTTTCCAGAGTTTTTTCAAATAACTTATGCTTTTTTGTTTTAACTATATTAAATACTATCTATAAGTAAAATTTTCTTTTTATATTTTCTTTAACTCAGCTCCTTTCTCTCTCTTTCTATGACAAATTTAGTTTATTCACATTTTTTGTGATTATGGATATGCTTGGATTTATTACTCTGACTTTTCTTTTTTTGTGTTTTATGTTGCTTTTTCTATATATGAATTTTTACACTCTTCTGCAAAAATAACTGATTATTGTAATATTTTGTGCATATCTACTATGCCCTAGTTCAATAAATTGTTCACAGAAGAGTGGAGCATAAACTCTGAAGCCTGTTGGTGCCCACAGAACTAAGTTTCATGAATGAACTTAAGAATTGGTAAGTACCCTGAAACTCAGAGAGAGCATTGAATAACCTCAAATCTTAATCCTTGCTGTATTTATGCCCTTTGCAATGTGATTTTTGAACTCTTCTTATAAACGGCCAAGGTTTCTTCAGTCATGTGACTTGCTTTGGCACATGAGTCAGAATTTGTCACACAAGCAAAGATCTGAAAAAGTATTTGCTCATTTTTGCTTTTTTATTACTCCTCGGCCTTTGTTATAAGAACATGTCCAACTGGACTGATAGAAGATGAATCACCTAGAATTGTGTTTTACCACTTATTGTAGGTGAGGCTGTCCCTGATCAACTGAGAGTCAGTGACCCCCAGACAAGCAAGAGAGCCATCCAAGGCTAGTATAACTGTCCAAGACTAGCATAACTAGAAATAGAATAATTATTTCTAGAAAAGCTACTTTTAATTAGCTAAGTAAATGCTTGTTATATCAATATACTAGGTTTGGGGTGGTTTGTTACAGAGCATTTTTGTAACACTTGATGACTGATACAATGTGTATGTGAGAATGTGGATTTTCAAGAGCTTGTGAAATAATCAATGTCTCTAAAACTATCAGAGAGAGGCATCCCAATGACTAAAAATGAACTGAGAAAACAATGTTATGATTTTTATGAAACTGGTCCTACAGATAGAGTAAAACAGCTTCAGATTTTAAAAGAGGAATGGGAATATTTCATAATCCCCATAATGATCTATAAGGTAAAATTTCATAACCCAATATTTTCATTATGGGCTGAAAAGGCAGATATGGCACATTTTTTCAAAATAGCACGTATTCTTGAAATTTTAACTCATTAAATAGTGTGGTTTGGGAAGTGGAACTTCTGAGTTTAACTACAGAAGTTATTTTGAAGTGTCATAACCTGTGGGTAAAATTTAGGATTTCCACACCTTCCCAATGCCATTCTTGGTTTCCTACGACTGAAGGAGTCTCAGGTAATGAACTGCGTATGTCTCCATTTGCTCAATGAGCACTGATTGAGCACCAGGGGCTGACAGTCCCGCTGATTATGGATTTCACCTGGTGGTAACCTATACCCTCTCCAGGCAGCTGCTGTGCCATTTATGCCCAGAGTTATGTGACTCAGAAAGCACTGCACCTGGGTCTCTACTCCTTTCCAGGGCTGTCTGGAGTCATCACCTGCCTCCAAGCAGTTATGAGTGTTGCTATTTCATCCATAAATACTTGCCCCACTATGTCTCATCTGGCCTGAGCACTGCTGATTCTCCTTCAAAACATCTTCTGAGGAGACTTCTTGTGTTTCTGAAAAGAACTAAACGCTCCCTCCTTTGGATTTTATCTGTGCCTCATATATATTTATGTTAGTCAAATATCATACCAACTAAACTTATTGTTTCATATATACTCATCTGCCAGTAGTCTATTAGCTTCTTAGAAAAAGTGTCCATAAAATGTTTGCTTAAAACAGTAAAAGCAGGTGCTTGATAAATTTTTGTTAGGTTAAGCACCTGCCTGTGTGTGCTAAGCTACAAAATGCAGAAACTATAGTACTTTCCTCTCCTACAAACCTTGAAACTTGTTTTCTAATTCTTTAAAATGTGAAAAATTTCAATTAAAGTGAATTTAAATAGTTAATATTAAGTGCATTTGTCTGACACCAACATAACCCCACTTAATCAGAGCCTCACAAACAGAATCACCAAAAAAACACAGCATTGAAGGAGTGTAGTGTGGACGTACCTCACATGCTTCCTCACGTCCAAGAGGCAAAACAATATTTTTGGAATTATGATAAAAGTTATACACTCACACACGTGCACGCATACAGAGTGTGTTATAAGTCTCGCTGATTATGGGTTTCATCTGGACGTAACCTGTACCCTCCCCAGGCACCTAATGCACCAGGTAGGACCCAGAGTTATGTGTTTCAGAGAGCATTATGTCTGGGCTTTCCCTTTACTCCTTTCCAGGACTGTCTAAAGAGAAGGTGAAGGATGCACAATGGAGAGGGGTGGGTAATAATCTCATGAGTATAAACCATTTCATAAGAGTAAATAATTTCAAATTTTTAACGTATTAGAAGTTAAAAGATAATCATAATAATAAATAAAAATACAACAGTGAAATACTCTTCGGAAAAAAATTAACAGGAGTCTCTCAGTGTACTACAGTTAGGAGGGAAACCACAAGAACAACAACAACAAATGGCGTTTCAGCACCATGGACAGTATCACGTCAGCTCCAGTACCCAAACATTCTAGCCATACTATGACTATAGCATCTACAGCTCCAAATTAAATTCGCTACTGTAGTGGAGAATAGAAAGGAGAGATAGCCTTCATTTTGTGGCCATTTGACTGTCCATATCAAAGTCAGGATACCTCTGAACCATAAAACTGAGTCTACAGCAGACATCAGAATATGTATACAGCTGTATTAAAATGGCAAGAAAAAAAATCTGTCATTTGAAGAATCACTGATTGTCTGTTACAGGGGCTGACTGAGTATAAAGTCTACAGTTAGACCTTCAAATAAGCAATGGATTCGATGTCATTTCAACATAATGAGTGAAACATTGCACAATCTCCATGTGGAAAAATAAGTTGACTATTAAAACATAAGTCACAATATAACGAAAAGAGAGTTCAGAGAAGGAAGAGAGAAGCTGGGCTGAAGAGCAGATGAAGGCGGAACAAAGGAGGAGTGTGAGCTGGGATGCAAGAACACGGCAGGATTTGGTGGAGTGCTGCCCATGCACAGAACACATCCTGTGGCATGAGGACCACAGGAGATGGTCCTCAAGAGATGGAAGAGCAAGAGATGGAAGGAGAGGTGTGTACTGCTAAGACAAATGACTCCTTTTTTCTGGTGGCTATTTTCCTTCACCCTAATTTGGACTAATTCCTTAGATTCTACTTCATCCTCATTCTCACCTCCTTGGAGAATCAACAACTGCTTGATTTTCCCCCACCAACCTAATTGCTCCTCCTGCCTGTAAATCAATTGATTAATTTATTTATTCAACAGATGCTTATCTAGTACCTACTATGTTCCAGAAACTCTCCTAGTCCCTTAAAAACCTCCCAAGCCACAAGATTGCCTTGCTTATTATTTATTTATTCACCTCTTAATTGAATAGTGGCTTAGTTAGTAAGACTTGCGCTTTGGAATTATAAGTGTTATAAAGTCTAAGTGTTATAAAGTGCTAAGTGTTATAAAGTCTGCCATCAAGGAACAGACAGTCAAGACAGGTTGGGGACACAGGTATGGAAAGGTAGTCATAACACAGTGTGATCACTCACTTGAAAGAGAAAGAAAGGGTGCTATGGGAACTCAGAGGAAAAACAACTCCACATGTTGAGGATTCCGGAAGGTGCTTCAGTCACTACCTATATTGAGCATTTCACATGTGCTCAAAATTCTGCTAGGTGCTCACTTTTTAATACTCATAACAACCTTATGAAATTGGCAATAAAAGGGGAAACTGAGGCTCAAAAATGTTTAACTCCCCCTCCAAGTCACAGAGGCTACACATGGCAAACCTGGAACTCAACCTCATTCCCTTTCAGGTCTTTTTCAACTCAGCCTGGCCCCCTTCCAAGATGCTCCAGAGGGGAATGCATTTGACTTGAGCCTTGAAGAATAAGTAGGACTTTGTCACGCTGCCACCTGGGAAGTGGCAGGGATGTTGAGGAAACCAAGCCAGGAGAGGAGGCAGAGGGACTCTCACCTGGGGATGAGCAGCCCCTTGCTTCCACCCTCAGGGAGTGTCTCAGTGTTTCTGTGATGAGGACCCACGTGCCCCAGGGTGGTTTTCGTGGCAGCATGGAACCCCCTGGTGCCCTGACCCATCTTTGCCTGATTTTTCTTCATAATTGGACCGGCTGCTGCTGGCTGCTTACCTGATTAGTGGGTTCACTAACCCAGCAGAAATGGGATCTAAGAGGATTAAAATGTGAAAAAACGATAATACAAATTGAAAACAGCAGCTTCTCCAGCCGAGCTTTGGATTAAAAGTTGAGAAAGTGAATCAGAAAATTAAAAAATGTGAAAGACGAGGTTAAAAAATGCTGATTGAAACAAGTCCTTTTGTAGCCCAGCCTCCCTGCATGCTATTGTTTCTCTGTTTTGTACCAGTTCTATAGGGAAAAGTACGAGTGTCTCTGTCTGGCTTTCAAGTGCCTCTGAAGATTTAGGGGCAGCCTGGCTTTCTGCTCGCACTTTCCACACCCTCTCTCTCTGCTCCCCATTCCCAGTGCAGGTCTCCTCCTGCATTACCTTTTGAATTTTGCTCCCACAGGTTTCTTCCCCCAGAATTCCCAGCTCTGCTATCATTATTTCTCCACACCTACCATTCCCTCTTGCTGAACGCAGCCTCCTTTCAAAGTCTTCCACAGTTTCCCAGTTGAAGTCATCTTCCCATCCCCAAAGCCTGTTGCACTTTGCCTGTCTTCTCCAAACCTTGGCATTTTCATGCCTCCAAATAACATGATTTATGTCCTTTCTCCCATAGTGAACTGTGAACGCAGAGGGCTGAACAACACCTCACTCCATGAAAATAGCCTTATACTGTTATCTACAAAAGTACTTTTTGTATGAAGGAGTGAGGAAATGAGTCAATAAGTCCAATACAACAGTGAACCATCCAGGCACTGCTCCATGGTGCTGCTCCTCAGCTCAAAGCCCCTCCAAGACAAGGCAGCCCCCAGGCATGAGGCTGAAACTCAGCATCCCTGAGGGACTAGCTGGCCTCCCTCTCTTCCCGCCCTGTGCCTCATCCTCCTCCCCAGTACCTCTTCTCTGGTTTCACCAGACCCCAGGAGATCCTGCCACAAGGACTACACAAGCCTGATTTAGCCCCTTTCAGACACTGCCTGCCTGAAATCACAATCCCAATGCTTCTTCTTTTATGGAAAATAATACTCATTCAAGGTCCAGTTTATGTATCATGTTCTTCCTGAAGCCTTCCCTGATACCTCTGTGGAAAAGAATTCCTTTTTCAGTGCTCTTTGCCCAAACACCTTTTTGTTGTTGTTTTGGTTTGGTTTGGTTTGGTTTGGTTTGGTTTCTGTTTGCTTTTGCTTTTGTTTTTGTAATAGGGTCTTGCCCTGACTAGAGTGCAGTGGTGTGACCATAGCTCACTGCAGCCTCAATTTCCTGGGCTCAAAAGATCCTCCAGCCTCAACCTCTCAAGTATCTGAGACCACAGGTGCACACCACGACACACAGCTATATTTTAAAAAATTATTTGCAGAGATGGCTTCTCACTATGTCACCCAATCTGGTCTCGAACTCCTGGCCTCAAGCAATCCTCCTACCTTGGCTTCCTAAAGTACTGGGATTATAGGCATAAACCACCCTGTCTGGCCCATGTGTGTTTTATTACTTTTAGTACCATATCAGAATTTCTGTGGCTTTGTTTTTTGTGGGTTTGTGGGTTTTGCCATCTACACATCTATTGCCCACACTGAAGATAGGCTCTTCAAGACTCAACAATTTTCCATTGTGGTGGTTGTTAACATTGATAAAGCTCTTGCTACAGGTTAGGTATTGTGTCAACATAAAAGATCCTATAAAATCTTCACAGCAAGAATACCAGGGTGGTGTCATGCCCATGCTCCCTTTGTGGCTCAAGCCTGTAATCCCAGCACTTTGGGAGGCCGAGACGGGCGGATCACGAGGTCAGGAGATCGAGACCATCCTGGCTAACACAATGAAACCCCGTCTCTACTAAAAATACAAAAACTTAGCCGGGTGAGGTGGCAGGCGCCTGTAGTCCCAGCTACTCGGGAGGCTGAGGCAGGGGAATGGCGTGAACCCGGGAGGCGGAGCTTGCAGTGAGCTGAGATCCGGCCACTGCACTCCAGCCTGGGTGACAGAGCGAGACTCCGTCTCAAAAAAAAAAAAGAAAAAGAAAATGAGGCAAGCAGAATATAGAGTCACACAGGTAGCGAGAGGCACACAGGTGCTCACCCTACACTGCCTGAGCCCATGGCCTGTGCTTGTAGGCACTTCATTGTGCGGTTTGCCTCTGCAGCTCTCCCCAGCACAGTGCAAAGGGTGCCTTACTGCCACCACATATTTGTGGAGATGGAATAACAACCATGATCAGCTCAATAAGCTCTTTTCAACATTTACCATGCATCTAGTACCTTGCATCACCTCATGTAATCCCTACAACATCTCAACAAGCAGAGTGGTATTATTTCTCTCTCTTTAGAGATGAAATGAAAAACTCTCTTTAGGGTTTGAAAGAACCTAATTCATTTGTCCAATATCACATGGCTGTATGTGACAAAGATCACACCCAGACCCTGGTCCTGCAGGCTCCAGAAATGAGATGTTTATTATTCATCAACCTAACTGGGACTGCAGTTTGTTTTTGCCCGATTCATAGAGAATTCTAACTAAATATTCAGGAGGTTGTATAAATCAATCACAACTTGACCTCAAATGACACTACAGAATCTCTGCTCACAGCTGCCCAGAGGTGAGGCACCCCTGTCTGAAGCTGAATGCCCTATCCTAACTCTAAGAAAGCCTTCACCCAATAAGAGAAGTTGTACTCACATGCACCCACACACAGAGGAGGGCCAGGACTCACCTATGCCTAGGCTTACGGAGCAAATTCAAAGTGCAGATACTGTAATTTCAGCACTTTGGGAGGCCGAGGCAAGTGGATCACCTGACGTAAGGAGTTGAAGACCAGCCTGGCCAACATGGCAAAACTCTGTCTCTACTAAAAGTACAAAAATTAGCCAGGACATGGCGGCACATGCCTATAATCCCAGCTACTTGAGTGGCCTTTATGGAAAGATGCCTTCAGCCAAAAAGGCCAATCAGTTCAAAGAGCTCCTTGTAATACAGGTAGGTCAGTGTGGCTGGAGATGAAGGAAGAAGTTAGGAGAGGAACTGGGGCCAGTCCCAGTAGAGCACCTTGGGCCAAGAAAGGAGCTTACAGTGTATTGGACTTGCATTGGGAAGGTGTTGGAGGTTGAAGGCAGTGGGTGATGTGGGTGATAGAGAGCATCTTCGGGGGCTATGAGGAGAAGGGCAGGAGGCCGATGTGAGTAAAGGAGACTGGGAGTCCAGGGAAGCACTCATGGGAGTTGAGATGGTGGCCAGGAGTAGGGACTCCCCCAGGTCACGGGAGCATGTGATGAGATTCTGGCACACACACTGGAAGCAAGGCCAACTGTAGCTCCTTTCAGCACACCCAGATGAAAGCTTAATCTACCCTCACTTAGAAATGAAAGACAAAAGGATTCCTGCCTTCTGCAGTAGTGAAATGTGAGGCTGATGCCCTGTGCCACCAATGAACTCATGCAAAGGCACAGATAATTTCCTTATACATTGTTATATCTCAGAGTCATGGTGTAGAAAGGGCTTTGGAGATCACCCACCTCGTGTCCTCATTTATTACTTAGATGCAAGGCCATGTCCTAGGGGAAAACCTTCCCATGTGGCAGAGCAGAGACAAACCTGAGTCAGATTTTCAAATTGCTGGTCTGATACTGGGTTTTCAATGCTGTCAAAGGGGCATGGACAGTAAGATCTCTGAGCAGCCCAAGACTGTGTTCTATCCACTCCTTGACCTCATCATGTATGCCAGCCACACTCTCGACACTTGCTGAGCATATGCATCTACCACATACCTGCCCTGTGGTCTGTGCTGGGGCACCTGGAGGGCAGAGCTGCCTGGTTCTCACCCTCACTGAGCTTTCAGAGGATTGTCTGTTGCTTGATCAGTGGGGTCATGCAGGGTGGTCATTATGACCTTCAACATAACCAATGACATGGGACAACAGACACAGAGATATTCAGCAACCTGCTTATTCTCTACAGTGCGTCCAAGACAGACACTGCTCTGAGGACCAAAGAGAAGCCTGTGCAAAGTATCTGGTCAATGTTCAAAGGCTCTGTGGCTGTGAGTGATGCAACAGGATTTTGAAAAATTCTATCCTCGCCCAGAGTTGCAGCCTGGGGCAAATAAGTCAGACATACATACTGAGGTCAGAAAGGGAGAAATCACAAGGATCCCAGACTGCACAAGCGATGCCTTAAGATGTCCCAGTATAGAAAGGCCAGGGGCTAGGGTAAGGAGAGGAGGAGAGAGACAAGGAAGGAATGAGGAGGGGCAGGACATGGGAACGGGACAGAAGGAGAAAGCCACAGCAGTTGCAGAATGTACTCAGAGTGAAAAAGGAAGAAAGGTAATTTGAGAGCCCTGGCCTCCATCTGCTCAGACTCTGAGGATAAAAGCAAAGGGAGGATTAGGTGACCTGAGGGGCCATAGCAGGGCCCTCTCACCCCCTCAAGTGCACCCAGGATAAAAATGCCATTTATTAGCCCCATGCATGGTAATTATATTTAATACTGACCTTGATTCCTTTTGTGCATGGTAAATAATGAAAGCTGCTCAGTTTGAATTTGAGGGCATCTAAGTGACCCATTTGCAACTCCTACTTCTATCCCAGGCTTGCAGTCAAAATAGGACAACAGAAAGCCATGGGAATGAGCGTTAGGCTGTGCATGTGGCTCGCTCTAAGAGAAGTTTCTGAACCTGCATAGTCTAGTGTGGAAAGGAGATGCATGTTTAGAATTCAGGATGTCTAGGGTTTTAGAAAGGTAATATGGCGTAGACATCCTACGTAACATCCTCCACCAGGGTTCCAGAGAGGCCTCTTCTCCAATTCCCACTGTTCTCAGAATTCATCACCAACTGACATGGTAGCCTGTGTTTTGTTTAAGTAACTGTCGAGAACATGTGGCCACGAGGCAGAGATTTTGCTTCGTGTGTCATTACTTTATACCTGTGCCCAGAATAGCAATTAGCACATGGTAGATGTTCCATAAATGTGTGAAGGATGAATTGTGTACCATCGCATCCTAAGACTTCAGGGACTCGGAGATCAATAACATATAACTGACTCATTATGGCTTATTACAAACAATCACACACGGATCATGCGTGTGGAGCACTTACCATTTGATGCATCCTCACCTAAGCACTCTCCTTGGATTAAATTTATTTCATCCCTACCACAAAACTTTTAAGTTGCTTTTGATGTTAATCCTCAAAACTGGGGAAAGAATACATAAGTAGTTTGGTCAAGGCCTCACAGCTATGAAGCAGTGCAGGGGGTCCTCACTCAGCCTACCTGACCTCAGAGCCCCCGGGTGAGGACTGGAGGAGGCACCGCAACCACAAATCAAGTGACCGTGGCAGAACACAACAAACGTTCCCTGAACCACAAATGAGGGGACAAAGCCCTGCATCCGGGAAGTGGGGCAGGAATGGAGGAAGCTTGGTGGAGGACAACAGCCACAAGCATGTGACTTTTGCATCCTCTTTTTAGAATTCTCTTTTCTCACTGTCATCAGGGTGCCTGGCAGTACCTGGACTTTCTCTGCCTCCCTCTCTCAGATCTCAATTCTACATATGTGGGTCCAATTACCGGACAATTCACTCAATTTTCTTTTGCTTGACCTATGACAAATCCCACTTTTGCAACACTTGGGGCCTGTATTAATTTCTTTATGCCTATTCTTCAACACAACCTTTGAAGTAGGGATTCTTACCACCATCATTTGGGGAGGAGACAGAAGACAGGGGAGATGAAGGGCCCTGTCCCTGAGTCTGCATTGAGTACAAAGTGTGTGTCCTCCTAGCTGGCCCCTGCTTCATGCTCCAGGTGCCTTCAAGCATTCCAGCAGTGGCTGATGTCCATCTCAGGCGGGCAGTGGGTGTTCCCAACCTGTCCACTTGCATCCTCCGACAGCCACTCACTCTGCACCACCTCCTTTGGAACAATTTCATGCCTCCAAAAAAATAGATTTTGCTGTAGGATATTTTAAGTAAGCTTTTCTTCTGAATGCAAAATTAACACTCACTATTATAGAAAACAGGTAAAATCAGAAGACTGTAGATATAAGAATAAATATTCTGGCATCTAGATATTATCGTTGATGGGTTTTTAAAGTATTTTTCTCTCCTCCTTTGAACACTGTTTTGAACACAGATAAATACACTGTATATAAATGCGTATCCTACTTTTTTCACCTGAAACAGAAGGCTGAAAAATATCCTATATTTCAACATATTTTGTCTGTGTATTTCACCTTTATTCATCTATATTAACAGCATAATACAATATATGAATTGGCATTTAAATTGTTTTAGAAAACGAAGATTTCTCTTAATTTTGAATGATTTACCAATGGCAGATTTTCAGCCTAATAGTTGTCAGGGGTAAATATATATGTATTTGTTGATACATACCCTAAAGCTACTTGTTAAGACCTGACCGTGTTAGCTATCACCATGCTGAGGGGTTTAGCAATATTATCTCATTTAATCAGCACAGCAGCACTCTGGGAAGGCAAAGTCATTATATAGGTAAAGAAACGGAGTCTCAGAGGGGCCCACCATGTGCCCATGACATACAGCTTTCAACTGGTCAAAATCCCTGAAGCCTGCCTGTTCTTAAACCAAACCTAGGCTGGGTGTGGTGGCTCACACGTGTGGTCCCGGCACTTAGGGAGGCAGAGGTGGGTGAATCACCTGAGGTCGGGAGTTCAAGACCAGCCTGACCAACATGGAGAAACCTCATCTCTACTAAAAGTACAATAAATTAGCCGAGCATGGTGGCACATGCCTGCAATCCCAGCTACTCGGGAGGCAGAGGCATGAGAATTGCTTGAACCCAGGAGGTCGCAGTGAGCTGAGATCATGCCATTGCACTCCAGCCTGGGTAACAAGAGCGAAACTATATATCAAAAAAGAAAAAAGAAAAAGAAAGAAAAGAAAACAACAACAAAAACCTAACATAATCTAGATGTGGTCCCTACCCAATCTCATGTTGAAATGTAATCCCCAGTGTCAGAGTTGGAGCCTGGTGGGAGGTAACTGGATCATGGGGGTGGATTTCCCCCTTGGCCCTGTCCTCACAATAGTGAATGAGTCCTTGTGATAACTGGTTGTTTAAAAGTGTGTAGAAAGCCCTCCTCTCTCTCGATGCTCCAGCCATGCAAGACATGCCACCCCCCCTTCACCTTCCACCATGATTATAAGTTTCCTGAGGCCCCCTCAGAAGCCGGGCAGATGCCAGCACTATGCTTCCTACACAGCCTGCAGAACCATGAGCCAATTAAACCTCTTTTCTTTGTAAATTATCCAGTCTCAAGTATTTCTTTATAGCAGTGTGAGAATGGACTAATACAAAACCCTTATACTGCTTTCCAAAACCAGTCCCATTCATGTACACTGTCATCTGTTGTGGACGAAATTACCTTAGCTTATTTAGACCTTTCCAGTTGGTTCCCTTAAATATGTTGGCGGGGGGGCAGTTTTTTTGTAATAATATATTTTATTAGCCCTTCTTTGTCTCTGGTCAAAAAAAATTATACTGGACATATTAAGGATGGAAGGTGGAAGGAGGGAGAGGAACAGAAAAAATAACTACTGAGTACCAGGCTTAATACCTGGGTGATGAAATAATCTGTACAACAAACCCCAGTGACAATAGTTTATCTATGTAACAAACCTGCACATGTACCCCCGAACCTGAAGTAAAAGTTAAACAAAAAAGAAATGCCATAGTAATGCTAATGTACATTCCTTGAGAGAGGATCTCATTCTGTCACCCAGGCTGGAGTATAGTGGGCTCACTACAGCTTTGACCTCCCCAGGCTCAGGTGGTCCTCTCACCTCAGCCTCCCAAGTAATCTGGACTACAGGTGCACTCTGTCACACCTGGCTAAGTTTTGTATTTTTTGTTGAGATGGGATTTCACCATGTTGCCCAGGCTAGTCTCGAACTCCTGGGCTCAAACAATCCACCCATCTCGGCATCCCAATGTGCTGGGATTATAGGTGTGAGCCACTGCCCCAGGCACTAATGTACATTTCTATAGGCTTCTAACTTAGAACATTTTGTATGCAATCTTTACTTGCATTCACTAAACAACTTTAAAGGGAGAATGGTTAGCCTCATTTTCCAAATTTTCCTTTGATCCCTCAACTGGTCAACTGCAGTGCTTGACTCATGTCCTCAGCTTTAATTCCTCTCCACTACGCACAACCTCGACCTTCAGCGCAAAAATAATTAGGAATGAAAACGTACATTCACAAAAAAACCTGGACATGAATATTCACAGCAGTTTTATTCACAATATCCCCAAACTGGAAACAATTCAGAAGTCCTTCAACAGGTGAATGGTTAAACAAACTCTGATACATTAATACCATGAAATACTGCTGAGAAATAAAGAGAAATCAGCTATTATTTCAGGCAATAGTGTGGATGAATCTCAAAGGAGTTGAGTGGAAAAAAGTCAAAAACCTAAAAATTACATACCATATGATTATGTTTATATAGTGTTCTTGAAGTAGCAAAGTTATAGACATGGAAAATCAATTAGTGATTGCCAGGGCTTAGTGATGGGGGAGATGGGAGCAGAAGGGAAATGGGAATGGTGTGGTTATTAAAGGTTAACGTGCGAGATCCTTGTGGTGATGGCACTCTAGTATCTTGACTGACATGGTGCATACATAAATCTATGGCATGTAATAAAATTATGTAAGAACCAGCTGAATGAAATGCACACAAGCATAGCTAAAAGTCACACTGGGGAAATGTGAATAAGACTGGTGGACTGCATCAAGGTCCATAATCTGGTTATGATATCATGGGATGGTTTTGCAAAACGCTGCCATTGGGGGAAACTGGGTAACGTCTACACCAGATCCCTCTGTATTATTCCGCACAACTGCTTATGAATCTGAAATTCTCTCAATTAAAAAATTAATTAAAAATAAATAAATTAGAAGGTTGAAGGGATATGAAGCATTTTCACCCTCAGGGAAATTGATCTGGGTTATTTATTAGAACTCTGTGAATTTCAGGGGTCCCAAGGCATCTTCTCTATTGAATCTCCTCTTGGGGAGAGACTGAGATGCGGTCAGAGTTTAGAATGCATGTCTATTTTTGAGTAGGAATCACCCAGCCAGGAGCACAGCATGATTGGAAGGTTGAGGTCACAGTTCCCCCACTTTCTCTCAATCCACCCCCTACACTAACTTCTCACAACCTTGAATTCGAAGAGTTTTAACTTGAAAGAAAGGACAATTTTGCTTCGATGTTTTCTAATTTTGCTGTAACTGCTACCAGCTGTGAGTTAATGTAGAACATAATCCAGGAGGCATCCTGAGGCCTTTTTCATGTTTTCCAGTTGCCTGAGAACTGACATGGTTAAATATATGGAGAGGGTAGGGAACACAGAGCCTGGTTTTATGTGCTGGTTTTCCAAGCTGTGCACCAGGTTCTCATTTCAGTGTCTTAAGACGCTGGAGGTGAGCAGATTTCTGGCTCTGGGTCCAGAGCACCATGGAGGACTTGGCAGGACACTGGTTTCTGCTGTTCAGCAGTCAGCTATGTGCAATATCCAGATTTGAGCTGTGGGGAGCTGCTCTCATTAACCTTGGTCAATCTTCCTACGTTATGTTGGAAATGTCATAAACACACCAGGCCTAGAAAGAGAGAAAGAGAAAAGGCGAGAGAGACAGAGAGATGCTAGCTTATTGCCCAAGAAACTCCAGAAGGGGGTAGTTCATCTCTCTCAGAGTCATTCATTTACTCTTTTAGCTAAAACTAGGAACCCACTATGGGCCAGCTCTCCCAGGGATTGGATCTACCTCCCAGTTGCTCCTCCATTTCCAGTGGACAAAACGCATTCACATTCATGTCAAGAATTCAATCTCAGAACAACACTTTAGGGCAGTCACTGTTCGAAGCACTATCCTATTATTTATTCATTTTTGTTTTTTTGAGACAGGGTCTCTCATTGTGTTGTGCAGGCTGGAGTGCAGTGACACAATCTCGGCTCATGTAGCCTCAACCTCCCTGGACTCAGGTGGTCTCCCACCTCAACCTCCTAAGTAGCTGGGACCACAAACACTTGCCCCCAAGCCCAGCTAATTTTTGTAATTTTTGTAGAGACAGAGTTTTGCCATTTTGCCCAGGCTGGTCTCAAACCCTTGGGCTCAAGCCATCCACTGGCCTCCGCCTCCCATGCCGGAATTCAGGCATGAGCCCCCGCACCTGGCCAGCAATGCTATTTTAAACAGATGAGGAAAGAGATCCAGAACCGTGTCCCACAGAGGACCACACAATACGAAATAACAGATCTAGGAGTGGCGTCCTCAGTGTTTCATAGGCAAGATGCCCTCAATTATAGCATTAGAAAATGTGTTGGTAATTAAAAATTAAGCCCTACCTAGGAAACTCCTGTGCAATAAATAGAAAGGCCAGGAGGAGAGGCTGGGAGCACAGGCAAATAGGAGACACCCTCTCTCGTGGGAAGACAGTGCTTCTATGGCCTCCCAGGTCATTTCACGTCATCCACAGAAGGGCTCTCCACTACAGAGAATATTCCCCTCAATTTACAGGTGATAACACTGTGGCTAGTGGAGGTTAAATGTCTTGGCCAAGGTCTCAAGGAACATTAAAATCCAGATCAACTGATATGGAGTCGCAAAGTCTTAACAGGACATCCAGCTTCTATCAGATAAACAATGAGCGCTTTGAGCATTCCCTTAATGCTTTGCTTTCTAGATCAGCTGAACACACCTGTTCTCTCTATTTTTTTTTCTTTTAATGGAGAGGCTAATCCCAACCACAGGGCATTAAAGATGCCACGTGTAAAAAGCACTAAGTTGGGCCCTACTGGGCACGCGGAGCTGGAGTCGTTCCCTCCAAGCTTAGGTGGCCGAGTGCAGGCGCAGGTGCGCATGCGCAGCTTGGACTGGTGGAACAGGAAGGGGGCGCTGGTCCCACCCTCCTGGGCGCCTTGGGAGGCACTGGCAGCTCTTCTCCTGTGTGCTCAGGTACCTCCAGTCAACCTCTCGGACCCTGCCAGCCCTGCAACTTCAAGCAGATCTCTGCTTCTCTTTTGGTGGTAGCCGTCCTTGGTCCTGGCCTCCCACGCCCATCGCAGAGGCCATCTGAGGGCCAGGAGGACCGGGACAGCGACTAGTCCTCCCTGCCAGCGGCTCCCCTGGGGCCTGGATCGCAGCCCCTCCACCCACCCCACATGGGCCCAGTGAGAAGCCGGGCCTGGGAAGGCAGCAGCAGCAACAGCCCAGGGCGACACAATTCCCATGGGGTCCCTGCAGTGCCACTGGGCCCTCAGGCCCCCTTCTCCATCCCCTTCCCTCTCC
Source organism: Macaca mulatta (assembly GCF_049350105.2). Classification (NCBI taxonomy): domain Eukaryota; kingdom Metazoa; phylum Chordata; class Mammalia; order Primates; family Cercopithecidae; genus Macaca; species Macaca mulatta. The sequence continues at coordinate 171,912,779 of NC_133412.1, forward strand.
CTTCCAAAGTCCTGCGGGTTCCTTCCTCTTTTTCTTTTCACTCCCGCTTTCCCAGGCTGCGTTCTCTCTGCCTTTTATCCGTCACCTTTTTTCCCCTCCTTCCCTCTCCTCCCTGCCCCTCCTCTGTGTCCCTCTGCCTGGTCTGTGGCCTCCCTCTTTTTCCTCGGTCCCCTGGTCTCTGTGTCCCGCCTCCATTCATGGTGTCAGCGTGGTCTCTCTAGTTGCTCCGTCTCCTGTGCCCTCTACTCCCACCCCCCCATCCCATACACATTCCCTCCCTGGGGGCTCTTTCCCACTGTACAAGGCAGGGCCTTTCATCCAGAGCGGCCTGACCTCTGCACAATGTTTGCTTTGTCCTGGGGGTTTGGAGCCAAATGAAGACAGGGGCACGAGTGTCCCTCTCAGCCCTGGCCGGGCCTCCTCCACTGGCCCTCATTGTTCTGCTGTGTCTGGGAGCCCAGCCCCTCCACAGCTGCCTGACCCCACCAGCTCCAGTCAGCTTCACATCCCACGGAGAACAGGGAGCCAAAACTCAGCAACAGCAATGCCTCCTGTCTCATTAGTATTATTTTAAGGACTATCATGGTCCTGCTGCGTGGAGAAATCTGAGTGGAGAAATGGTCAGACAGCTCTCCCGAAGAACATATATCTCTAAAACATGCATAAAACTGAAACAGACCATTAGGTATTGCCCTGTGCAGTCTACAAGTTTTCCTGATGAGTCAGGCTCTGTGCATTTGGGAAGGAAGGTCACTAGCCTTAGCCCCAGGGGTACAAGGCTAGTGATATTTATATCACTTGGAATAAAGGAAAATAAATACTACATGGAGGCCAGAGATTGTAGTGAAGAAAGCTGAAAAATATTATGATTGTCAGAGAGGCATGGAATACAGTGTGTCAGAGGTGAGTGTTAGATGATTCTGTCCTTGGTCTGCTCAGGTGAAAACTAGAGAAATGGAGTGACCTAGGACACTATACTCTAATAGGGACAGTAGTAACCTGCACCACGTCCAAAGAAATGTGCTTAGAAGGGTATTCTTCAGTCCTCATCTTAGGAGAAAGCTCCCTGAGGAGGTGGGAACAAGCTTGTTCTGGGTAAGTCAATGAAGGCAATTTATCAACTCATTCAGCAAATATTTATTGAGGACTTTGTCCATGTCGAGCGTGAAGAGCGGCACTGGGGATTCAGTGGAAGATAGAAGACAAACAGCCTTTGTCCTTATTTGGCTTAAAGTCTCTACAGAAAGATTCAACTGAACACGCGCCAGCTGAAATGAGGGGGTTCAGGGAGCAATGGGACCCCATGGCAAGGAGTGAAGATCAGAGGGAGATTTCTTTTTTCTTTCTTCTTTTTCTACGGAGTCTCGCTCTGTCGTGCAGTGGCGTGGATCTCAGCTCACTGCAAGCTCCGCCTCCTGGGTTCACGCTATTCTCCTGCCTCAGTCTCCCAAGTAGCTGGGACTACAGGTGCCCACAACCATGCCCAGCTAACTTTTTGTATTTTTAGTACAGACAAGGTTTCACCGTGTTAACCAGGATGGTCTCGATCTCCTGACCTTGTGATCTACCCCCCTCAGCTTCCCAAAGTGCTGGGATTACAGGTGTGAGTCACCACCCCCGGCCGGGAGATTGGGTTTCAATCAACCCAAGGAGGAATGTTCAGACAGTCAGAGGCATCCAAAGACTCTGTGGGCAGTATGTGAGGTGGTGAGCCCCCCATTAATGGAGGTGTGTGTGCAGTGCCTCTGCAGTGCCTGCACAATCTCATGACAGACACACCAAGGAGCTGCAAGCCCCAGCCAATGAAGTTGGACTGGATGAACCTGAAGATTCACTACAATTCTGGTAATTTCTGAAAACTAGGGAGCATAATTACTGATTATTGTCATTATATAAGTTCTAATAAAACATCTGCCTTTAATAGAGCTTCTCACCTGGGAGGCACAGACAGTGGGATAAGGCTATGTCCAGCATCAGACAGACCTGTGGTGTACGCCAGCCACACTGGCTTTGTGAGCCTCAGCTTCCTACATTATGTAGCATAAGCAAGATGACCAAACCGAATTTGTAGCGTTTTTGTTACGATTAAACAAGATATACTAATATATCTAATGCATTATTTTACATATAAATATATTATTTATAAATAATATATGAAATAAAATCTAATACAGGTTTAGTATCACCTATCCAAAATTCCTGGGACCAGAGCGTTTCAGATAATGGATCTTCCCAGATTTTGGAACATTTGCAGTGCTGGCTTAGCATCCCTGATCCAGAAATCTGAAATCAAAAATGCTTTAATTTGCATTCTATTTGAGCATCATTTTTTAGATTTTGGAGCATTTCAGATTTCAGGTTTTCAGATTGGGATTGCTCAGTCTGTAATATATTATATATGCATATTATATATTATTATACATAATGCTATATGATAAAATGATAGAAATCTCTACCATGGTACATGACACTTAGTAGGCATTTGATAATGGGTTGTTATTATGATTCATCATTACTATGATCTCAGGACCAGAGTCACCATATCATAAAAAGTATAAGCTTAGAAATTATTCAATTTTATATTACTATAGATTGCAAAAAAAAATGTAATGGAAAAATTTCCATTCACACTATCAAAAACAACATATAAAAAATCTAGGACTAAAACTAATGTGAAATGTCTAAGACTTATATGTTGAAAGCTAGAGTTGTCTAGATTGTTCAGACATAAAAAAAAAGACATGAATGAATGAAGAGACACAATGCCATGGACAAGTGGACTGCATGGTATAGAGATGTTGAGTCTCTTCAGTTTAGACTACAAAAGCAATGCAGCTCCAATCAAAATCGCAATGGAATTTTTTATAGAATTTAACAAGGTGGTGCTGAACTCCTTCAGAAAAGAAAATGTACATGAATTGGCAAAGAAAATATTTTAAATAAAGAATAATGAGAGACGTAGCTTGCCCTGCCGTAAAAATGGCTATCAAGTTACAATAATTAAAATAGTGTCATATTAGCCCAGGAAGAAATGAAGGGAGAAATAAAAGAAGAGAGAGAGGAGTCCAGAATTGGTGCCAATTGTGTTTGAGAATAAAATGCATAGCAAAGAGGGCATTTCAAAACAATGAAGGAAAGATACGTTATCTCTATTCAAAGAATGAAGTTACATTGGTTACCTATTTGGAGAAAAATAAGCAAATGCCTTCTGCAAAATATATCCTCAAATAAATAATTTTTGATGGATTTGTTCATTCACTTTAGAAATGTTTATTGAACATCTATGCCTTAAGGCCTTACTAGGCCCTTGGGAACGTGGTAGAGGATGAAATAGACAGGGACCCCAAATGAATGGTTCCTACAGTGGGGAACTAGACAATAGGCAAGGTAATAAAGATGTTGCAACTGTGAGAACTTCTAGGAAGGGAACCAGTCAACTTCTGTGACTGAAAAGATTGGGGTTTCATCAGAGAGAACCTTGGCTCAGAAATGCAAGGTGGAGTTTGAGGCAGAAGAAAAGGTATGTGAAATGCCAAACCCAGAAAAAGGCTCGTTGTGTCCTAGAATCTGAAGGGAGCCTGTTGGCCTGAACATGGTGTCTGAAGGCGGGAATGTCAAGACATGAGGTTACAGAAGTAAGTAGTATTAGAAATCCAAATGTCAAAGGGACAAGTAAGAAGAGTAGAGAAAATCATGGATGACTCTGCTCTCCAAGGGAGCAGAGGTGGGAGAGTCTTCCTAAGAAAGATGCAAAACCCAAAGCCATGAAACAGATATTGTTATGGTTTGAATATGTGCCCTCCAAAATTCAGGTGTTGAAACTTAATGGCCAGTGTGATGTTATTAAGAGGTGGAGGCAGATATGGTTTGGCTGTGTCCCCACCCAAATCTCATCTTGAACGGTAGCTCCCATAATCCCCATGTGTCATGGGAGGAACCCGGTGGGAGGTAATTGAATCATGGGGGCAGGTTTTTCTCATGCTGTTCTCATGATGGTAAATAAGTCTCACAAGATCTGATGCCTGCCACCATGTAAGACATGGCTTTGCTCCTCCTTCCCCTTCCACCATGATTGTAAGTTTCCTGAGGACTCCCCAGCCATGTGTAACTGTGAGTTCATTAAACTTTTTTCTCCTTATAAATTACACAGTCTTAGATATTTCTTTATAGCAGTATGAACACGGACTAATAAAAGGGATTTTTTTTTTTTTTTTTGACACGTAGTCTTGCTCTGTTACCCAGGCTGGAGTGCAGTGGTGCAATCTTGGCTCACTGCAACCTCCACCTGCCAGGTTCAAGCGATTCTTCTGCCTCAGCCTCCTGAGTAGCTGGGACTACAGGCATGCATCAGCATGCCTGGCTAATTTTTGTATTTTTAGTATAGACAGGGTTTCACCATATTGGACGGTCTGGTCTTGAACTCCTGACCCTGTGATCCACCCTCCTCGGCCTTCCAAAGTGCTGAGATTACAGGCATGAGCCACCGCACCCGGCCTAATACAGGTGTTCTAAGAGGTGATTGGGTCATGAGGGCTCCTGCATTACAGAATAGGATTAAGGCCCTTATCAAAAAGGTTCTGATATGGTCTGGCTGTGTCTCCACCCAAATCTCATCTTGAGTTGTAGCTCCCATAATTCCCACATGTCATGGGGGTTATTGGTGAGGTGGGAGATAATTGATTCATGGGGTAGTTTCCCCCATACTGTTCTCATGGTAGTGAATAAGTCTCATGATTGCTAGGCTTCCTCAGCCACGTGGAACTGTGAGTCCATTAAACCTCTTTTTCTTTAGAAATTACCCAGTCTCTGGCATGTCTTTCCCAGCAGCATGAGAACAGACTAATACAGGCTCCAAGCAGCATTCAGCTCTTTTGCCCTTCTGACTTCTGTCATGTGAGCACACAGTGTTCGTTCCCTCAGAAAGACTCAGCATTCAAGCCACCATCTTGAAAGCAGAGACCGAAACCGGGCCCTCACCAAACGGTGAACCTGCCAGCACCTTGATCTTAGACTTTCCAGCCTCCAGAACTGTGGTAAATAAATTTATGTCGTTTAAGCCATCCAGTCTGTGGTATTTTGTTATAGCAGCACACACAGAAATAGACAGAAATTCTTCAGAAAACAAATACTACCACCATTACACTTTTAGATGACAGAATTCACCATACACAAAGTTAAAAAATGGAGAACATATTTGCAGCATGTCTTAATGAGGATCGTAATATTATTAATGGTAAGCACCCATAGAGCACTGGATATGTGCTTTACAAAAGTTAACTACATATAGTCCATGAGGCAAGCACTATTTTCATCCCCATTGCACAGATGAGGAAACTGAGAGACAGACAGAAGTCACTTAGTCAAGATTGCTCAAGTAGGTAGAAGGACCTGATCCCAACCCCAGCTGCCTGGCACCAGAGCCCATTTTCCTCTCCACCAGGCTCTGCTGTTGTGCCAATGCCACCTTTCTGTGTATTTAATTCAAAACAAAGACGGTCGGTGGACTCATTACCAAGAGTCAGCCATGGGCCCTTCCATGGTATTTTTATCACACAGGAACCTGTTCTGGGCAATGGGGCCCAACCCTGGGCCTCCCTGCAAGGTGAATGAATGCTGCAGCCCAGTTCCTGGCTCAAGTCTGCATGGTTCAATTCTAGGACAGGTAATTCTGATTGACTTCCTCCTGCTGTCCCAGGAACAGCAAGGGCTCCTAGGCCACAGGGCCAAGGACTCAGGACTCCAACAATGAGGTCTTCCATGCCAGAGGGGTTGTTTTCTCTCCAGATCAGGTTCCTACCGCTCAGGAGCCTGTAACCCCTGTCCTGGGGGAATTTTCCCTCCCGTTCTCAAGTTGAGCTTTTTACCTCTTCAGTTCTCAAAACATCAAACCTTTGATCCCCTGCCCCATCAGACAAATCCAGCTTAATTGCCTCAGTGGGCCCAGGCATGGAAATCAAAGACCTGTTTAGGGAGGGTGCCTGCCACCTGGCGTGTTCTCCTCCCTGGGCCTGCAACGCACAAAACCCTCCCAGCCATGGGATTAGGGAGGGCCCGGACACCAAGAGCAAAACCTGGCACCATGCCTGGTAGAAACAGAAGCCTGAGGGTGGAGACACAATTTGGGGAAATATCTGTCATTTCTTTAAGGAGTGCCTACAGGTAAGAAACATAAAAGTTACTTTCTCAATAGATTATTTTACTACATTAATAACTCAGTAAATTATAAAGCCCCTTTATGTACACATAAAGTTAATACAAAAGGGCAAATGAGAAAGGAAAAAAATGTCCAAAAGTTATGTACAGTCAATGCAAGGAAAGTAAACACAAGTAGCCAATAAAATTATTAAAAAGATTAATAGGCCTACTATTAACCAGATAAATGAAAACTTAAAAGTTGTGGTACGATTTTCAACCCTCTGATTAACAAATAATTTTTTTAAATGCAGTTGGCAAAACCTTTGGAAAGCAGGCACTTCTTAACAAACTTTATTGAAGTGAAAACTGGTACCATTTTAAAAGGGCCATTTGGCTTTTTTATAATAATTTAAAACATACACATACTATTGACCAAGAAATTGTATATTTTGTAATATGTAAATACTCATGCATTTAAACAAGTATATTTAAAATAATATGCAACTTGCTATACAACGATATAACTTAAAATGCTACTTAGATGATAGTTTTAGCAGTATTTATAAAAATATAAAAATTTTACAAGTGGGGAATCAGTTAATTAAATCTAAACTATGGGATTTTTTTTTTTTTTTTTTTTTTTTTTTTTTTTGCTGCCATTAAAAAATGTGCTTCAAGCCAGGTGCAGTGGCTCACGCCTATAATCCTAGCACTTTGGGAGGCTGAGGCAGGTGGATCACCTGAGGTCAGGAGGAGTTCAAGATCAACCTGGCCAACATGGCAAAACCACGTCTCTACAAAAAATTAGCTGGACATAGTGGTACATGCCTGTGATCTCAGCTACTCAGGAGGCTGAGGCAGGAGAATCTCTTGAACCCGGGAGCCAGAGGTTGCAATAAGCTGAGATCATACCACTGCACTCCAGCCGGGGCAACAGAGTGAGACTCCATCTCAAAAAAAAAAATGTGCTTCATGGAAATTGGCATAGAAAGACATTTGTTATGTTATTAAGTGAAAAAAACTAATATAAATTAAAATACGTACAAACGAGAAAAGCAATTTAAAGGAAAATATAAAATATATACTCTTGAAATACATTGATATATGTGCATTGATCTATGCATTGATGAATGCAAGTGTATGCATTATATTGCATGTGATATGATATATATGCAGATATATATCCATGCAATTAAAGCATATGTAAACATGCTTATTTATTCCTACTAAATATATGCCCATTGAATATCTCTGTTTCCCAGGTATTTGCATATCTCTTTTTCCCAGGTTGATCTTTCTAGAAGGGTATAGAAATATAGATAGGGGCAGCTCAAAGAGTAGAAGAGGGAAGAGTAGAAAACATAAATAATGAAAGACTTTTCCTTCTATATGTTTTTGTATTGTTCTTTTTCATTTTTGCAATCCAGTGTTACTTTTTAACTTTAAAAAATTTTATAAGCTGGGTGCGGTGACTCACACCTGTAATCCCAGCACTCTGGGAGGCCAAGGTAGGGGCATTATGAGGTTAGGAGATCGGGATCATCCTGGTTAACTCGGTGAAACCCTGTCTCTACTAAAAGTACAAAAAATCAGCCAGGTGTGGTGGCATGTGCCCATAGTCCCAGCTACTAGGGAGGCTGAGGCAGGAGAATCGCTTGAACCCAGGAGGCGGACATTGCAGTGAGCTGAGATCACGCCATTGCACTCCAACCTGGGCGACAGAGCGAGACTGCGTCTCAAAGAAAAAGTTTTACAGAGTCTACTCCATTCCCCTCTGTGAGGAAGTGCCCGCTGCACAGGTCTCATATGTGTCCGTGCATGGTGCGCATGAGAGGTGTTTGCCCCCCTCTCAGCCTCTCAACGGTCTCAAAGGGTGCAAGCCAAGTCCTCATGAGCAGCCTTTTCCATTCTCTACTAGCTGAGTTACAAGAAAGTTCTTCCCTTCCACAGAGGTCCTAGGTCCCCTGCCTGTGGGCACCAGGTGTACACAGCCCTCTCTGGCTGGAAATCAATGGTGCATGGACTTTTGAAAGCCCTTATGGGAGGTGGAGTCGGGAGCATTATTTTAGAATGTGAAGAATGTCCCAATTCAGGACAGATTCCCCGTGTCAACCTAAACTCTGCAAAAATACAGCTTTCTTATACAAGACTCAAAGCCAATGTCTACATAAGAAATGCCCACTAGGAGCTGGTGGTTTCTGCTTCTGGAACACTGCTTGGAAATTTCTAACCGACTGCCTGTCTTGCCTTCAGGCAGGAGGTGCAGATCGTCCTGTTTGCAAGACCTCCACAAGCCCAATAGCACCTGCTCACAGGGTCCATTAGAACCACAGGGCATCAGCTTCACAAGGTGCAGTTGGGAAGTGTCTCAGCATGAACAAAGTTGCTTATCATTCTACATACAGTGGATCTTTCTGCACAATGTAACTGCCTGAGGGTCCTTTTTGAAACACACATCTCATCCTGACACCCCTGCTTCAAGCCTTGCGGCCCCTTGGCCCAGCAGTTCACCGCTATTGCAAATACAGCCCCAAGTTCAGTCAGACTCCCTCACATACCCCCACACGCGGTTCTCTCTGTCTGCAAAGCCCTCCTTCCTCGGCATTTCCATTTAACCCTTATCCTGCTTGTTTAAGACTCACTTCAAACGTCATGTCTTCTAGAAGTCTTCCCCGGCCCCAGCCTCCCCAGGGTGGATTGGCAGTCCTCCTCTGCCCTCTGCCGCACTCTATCCTGCCTTCTGCTGCCTTGCTGGTCTCAACCACAAGATCAGAGGCTCCATGAAGATAAGTCCCCATCTGCTTCTCCCCATCTACCCCATGCAGCCTGGCCACTGTGTCTGGCGTATCTTTGTTGAACATGTGATTGAATGAATAAATAAATGAATGAAAAAATGAACGCACCCAATGGAAGGAAACACCTATGGAAGTCAGAAGCAACTTACTGAAAATACAAACAGATACCAAAAACATCTCTATAATACCAGAGGACTCTAGTTTGTACACCATGGAATAGAGGAAGCCACAGGTAAAAAGGTATCACCAGGCAAAATTGATCAAATTTCTCTCTTCCCCCTGCGCCCCTCTCCCTGCACCTGTGACCTTGACTGCTTCCTAGGTTTCATCCACGGGTTCCCACTTTCCCGATTGCTGGGCATCAAACTTACTCAAGACACTTGGAGTCTCCCAGGAACTTAAAGGTTACAGCCCTGATCACTCACACACTTTTGCCTCTTCGGATCTTGGATTAAATTGGAGGCATCAGAACCCAGTATTGACTCTGAAATCAGGCCCCCATTCTATCCTCGGAGAGCCTGTGGTCCTGTGGACATTTCACTCCACATTCCTGGACTCGCTGAATATATCTGCCTGTGGTTCCCTCTGGACAAAAGAACACAAGACAGGAAACACACAAACCAAGAAATGCCTTCATCGGTCACTGTCCTCAGGAATTTCACAGTCTATGGAGGAACAGAGACAGGTAGACAGAACAAACTAGAAAAAAAGAAGTGTGGACAAGATGGTAGGGAGAGCAGAAGGACTCTCTCCAGCTGGGAAACTGCAGGAAGGACGTGTGTGGTGTGAGCTAGCTGTGCAGCCCATGGGGAAGGAGAACAGCAGGCAGAGGGGAGGGCCCAGTAGCCAGAACACAGTCAGAGACACAAAGTGTCACTAGGTGCACAGGGTGGCCAGCGGGAGGCTCCACGTGGCTCAGGGTCGAGTAGCGAGGGCTGAGGTCAAAAAGGAGTCTGCAGAGGGCCACATGGAAACAGGCTTCGGGTGGCCATCCACAGGAAGTGGATTTAAATCTCTTTAAAACCACCTAGAAGGCATTTAATGGACAGTCAACCTGAATGTCATTCAGTACCGGTAACATGTTAGTGCCAAATAATCAACATCACCCTGAAGAGTTACCAGGATGATGATAAGGAATTCCATGCACAGAGTCAGAGCCTCATGGGAAAATACTTGTGCTAAGCCTTGGGCTGGTGCTTATTTCTTGGCACAAGCATTCACCATACATATCAAAATGGAAAACCATTTTTTGAGATTCTACACTTTAGAAGTAATGTGAATTGTGACTCCAGGTTTAAGATATAACTAAATTCCCTGTAATCATCATTATCCTGTGTTTAAATATACACAGACCGCAAAATAATTTTCACATTGAAATGAATTTTTAAGGGAACGTTTCAGGTAAAATGACATAGTCTTCACATCTTGGAGCCTATGACCTTTTGTGTATTTAATTTTCCAATTGCAAACCTCTCTTTTAGTGAATTGCTAAATTCTCTCGGTAAACGGATTTTAACACCTAGCTTCGAAAACTACCAGCTAAGTCATCTCGAATATCTGTTTTATATTCACACATACATTTAGTGGGTCTTTTTTTCCTCCTAAACTCAAACCCTGTTTAAATGGAGAGTCCAGAGTGATTGACATGGAGTTTACTGAGTTTACTCACCTCTAGAGTGAGATGTGATGGTAACAGGTGGATGAACACATAGTTTGGAATTCCTTACTGAATACTTTATTTTTGCTGCACACAGAAGAAATATCAGCATTAGATGTGCAATAAGAACAGGCATTGCAAAAATTATTCCAACATTCAAGATTCAACAGAAGCAAAAAATGCATTTTTTTCAAGCACTTCTAAACTTCATAAACTTGGGTGTACATTCCAGAACATTCAATCCCAACATAGGATTTACTTCAACTGATCAAAATGATTTTGAAGATTTACTTGCTATCTAAGGGACTTTGTTACTCACAAAATAACTTTCCTAAAGATCTGTTTGGCCAGCTGTAGATACAAAGTATGCAGAAAAGGGGAGCTTTGCTTCTAAAAGGTTAAACTTCAAAAGAGTTCAGACGGATTTCCTATTGACATGGCTTCCACCAAACTTTTCAAAGGTGAAGGCCACGACCTGGCACTGAGGTCCAGACAGAACCTCTTCGAAGATGGCTTCAGTGCATTAGAGTACTTGGTCATGTGGGGCAGGTGGGGAAACTAAATTAAGGGTCTAAGTGGCAAATGCACAAGGAAGAACTTCACCAGGGCCAGAGCCGAGTGGGATGGGGATGCAGTTAGAGGGGAGCATTACAATGGCAAGATTCCTAGAAATTAACAAGACACCTGTGCCTGCTTTGAGAACATTCTCCTTAGCAGTGACTCTTTGCTTCTAGACTTATACTCAGGTCCTTCTCAACTGTGGGGGTATCTCATCTTCAGTATTAATAAGCTGACTTCTTCAACAACCTAGCAACACAGCAATGCACTAAGATTCAGGAAACAAGTACCAAGATCACGAGCATCCCTGAAGGATGCCTTCTTTCTGCTCCCACCCCAGTTTTCTGGCTGCCTGCCTCTATGGAAGGGATGGTACTCATGGCCAGAACTCCAAGTGTGACACAGATGTCTCCTGCATCCTGGAGCAGAGTGGGGTGGAGTTTGGGCTTACTACATAGATAGCCTATCTTTTTTCTGAGACTCGGTTTCCTTGTCTGTGAAACAGGAATAATAACAACTTCTGGAGAAGGTTCTAATAAGTAACTGATGAGCAGAAATGTAGGAAGTAGACTATGAATTATAAAACACTACTGAGATGCAAATTAACATGATTATTTATAAGGACCCAAGGGTTGTCCCAAGACATGTTTTTTTCTGCATCTCCGTTCTTCCATCTCTTCTTTGGGACACCTCATCTCCCCCTAAATGCTTCCCTTTGCTGGGATACAGCCTCCCCTGCTGGTCTCTAAATTAGCCCATGCTCCTGACACTTCCCCTTGAGAATTTCAATTCCTTTAATCCAATGAAATAAGAAGTTCAGGCCATCATCTTCAAAGAATAAGAATAAAATTTGGGGACCAAAATTATACCCATTGGGATTGCTTCTGTAGAAATACTTTGGAATTCCTTTTCATGCCCTATTAAATAATTAAAATGTTTCTTTTCTGCATTCAATGTTAGTTATTTAAATCCTAGTCCTAAGCTCCATTAGCAACCTTATTAGCACAAAACTTTCTTTGCCAGTTGGATTAGTTTTATAGATTTTTGCATAGAAGGAACGTACGCAGACAAATACAAGTGCGTGGCTATTGTTAACATCTTACAATCCTAGGAAATAGGTTGAATTTAAGCTGACATGACCAATCTCACTCCACTTAATAGCTTATTAGCTTAATCAATGTCCTCCATTTGTGTTAGGAGCTGTTAGCACATCAAAATCTTTTGGTGGACTCCAGCAGATTTAAGTCACAACCCACCCTACCACCCCATCCCAGAATAGATGCTTAATGTTAATGACTTGAAATTTCGTAGTGAGGCAGAAAAACAGAGTCACAAAATCTTAGGACCAGAAGATAATCATATACATAAAGTCATAAGGGCCAAACAATAAACCTGATTTTGGCCATTCCTTCAGCCTCTCTCCCAGGCCATATTCACTCGGACTTCACACCCAACACCCTCCCTCTAAGATAAACCCGGAGACCGAGAGTTGTTAGTGAAAGTCTAGTGTCAAGACCAGCATCAAGTAAGGAGAGAAAGCAACAGAGAGCTCGTGAAGCCCACCCTCCAGAGCCAGTTAGGATGAGGGGAGACTGGCTGTGCATGTCCAATTTCCTGCCATGGAGGCCAGGACAAACCACCAACCATGAGGAGGGGCCCCAAGGCTGGGAGGCAGGGATTGTCTGAAGGCTGTTGCAGTGAGATTCAATGGTTGGGAACACAGCAGGCCACCGTCAGAGCCAAAAGAAGGCCAGGCCTGTGTGGGCCAGGCCAGGAAAATAATGACCAAAAAATCTGAGTGGCCGAGGAGACTCAGCACAGTGCTTGTGTAGCTGGGATGCTGTCTTACGAGGGCAGTTCTTGGCTGCACAAAACTCCCAACAGCCTGGAGCTGGGCTGGTGCCTCAAAGAAAAAGGCCCAGGCTTTGTTTTCTACCTGAGGAGCCCTTACCAGGGAGGTACCCCTTACCTCTCCCCCTGCTGGGTCTTATTAGCCATCCTCAGCGGTATCTTGCTCGGGGCACTGTCGTGGAAGTGGGGCTCTAAGTGTTCTTCATTTCAAGTAACATTAGCTCCCGTGTCCCTGCTTAGCTGAAGCTCCATTCTTTCCAATTACACAGAGGCTGTCCGCATGGGAGGAGGTGACTGCCTTTGGAGCAAAAGGCACTGAGAATGTAAGGAGAAGAAATTGCTATTGGCTTGTATGTCTTTGTTAGAGCTAAAGGAAAACGTGGATCGGGCGATTCTACTCACACCTTCCAATACATTCCGTTCCTTTATTTAAACAGGGAGGATGCCCTTGTGTCACTGGGAAGATACTGGATGCTGGGACTGTTGGGGCATGGTCCCGGCGTAGGCTGGCAGGGAGGCCAGGGAAGGCGGAGCACAAGAGGCCAGGGCTGGAGGTGCTGGCCAGGTGGTAGGCCTGGACGGGGGCAGGGTGCAGGTGCAACCCCAAGGGGCCCATTAACCTCAGGCCAAACATGCTGGGTGGAGGAAGAAGAAGTCCCGGGAAAATGGCCCGGAAGTCTTAAGAAGCATCTGTTTCCACTGGGCAACTCAGGAGGCAGAGTCTGCTATGAGGCTGGGGGAAGAAGACAAGATCTAAGCAGCATGTTGGGACCAACCAACGGGGAGGGGAATAGAGCCAGATCAGAGGGAGGGAGTCAAAGGCCACCTGGAGAGGGGCTGGGTGCAGAGCATGGGGTCAGGGTGCAGCTAACCCTGGGCCACTGTGCCCAGGTGTCTGTTCAGTGTGCCAGCTTCCGGGAGTGCTGTGGGCCCTTGCGGAATTGCCTCCACCTCAGAGGGCTGCTTCGAGCAAGATCACAGCTTTATTGGGCTGACTCCCACCCACAGGCTGGTCACAGGGGTGGAAGGGTGGGACAACTCAGTAGTCCTGGTGCCCGCCTCTCAGCAAGACTCTTCCTCTGTCCAGTTCTGCTCCCTTCCTCCCTTCCACAGGTGATCCGTGGTCCCTACTGAACCTCCACACATTACCCATCATCTCTTAGTCAGTTTACTGGGGAGCCCAAACCTTGACAGGTGAGAAGGAGAAAGTGCATTTTAATCAGGGTTCTGCAGTTCCCTGCTCAGCACTCCCTGCTTTCTTCCTCGGGCACTTCCCAACAACCTTATAAACTGGCAACTTTGGATCCTGTTACTGAAAAGGGAGCTACCGGGGCAGGTGGACCTGCCCATGGTCAGTCACCCGGCACGGGGCAGAGCTGGGACATGAGGCTCCTGAGGGACTCCAGGAAGGCCATGGCCGGGCAAGACAAGCTGGCAGTTTGGGCTTGGTAAGGTGCAGGTCTCACTGATCTTCTGGAGAAGCACAACACAGGCTCAGGAACCCCGGATCTGAATTCCAATTCGCAACTGACCAGCTGGTAACCTTGGGTGACTTACCGAACCCTTCTGAGCCTTGGTTTCTCCACTGATTAAAAGGGGCTTAAATCCACTTTGCAATATTTTCTAAGTACTATGGCTTTAAAAATGTATTGAGGTATGCAGCATGATGAAAGTTTCATAACAAGTGCTGAGAAAACAGTGGCTCCCATCCCACCCCAGTCCAGCTCTTCAACCTCACCCCAGGGCTACTGCTCACCTAGGCTAAGCCTGCAGGGTCCCCGTATCTCTGTCTGCAGCTGGGCAAGGCCAGGCTGTCCCCAGGAGCCCCACCACTTGCCATCTGTGTCCTACCTTCCTCTGTGAAGAGCACTTCCTGACCTGCCCTTGCCCGCTCCCAGAAGGGAGAAGGAAGGAGTCCCAGGCAGACACACATGGCTTCCAGCAACCCTGTGCGTTGTGGGCCACACCAACCTCCCCCAGGCTGGCCATCAATTCCTGCCCAGAGTCCCCGTCTGTGCAACTGCCAGCAATGTCCTCTCCACTGCCCTCTCTTCTGGGCCCTGGCAACAGGCTTCCCTGTGAACCTGTCAAGTCTTATGCACTGAAAGTACTACACCTTGAAAGAAAGGTGATATCCTCCTCAGAGCACAGTGGGAGGAGGGCCTCTATGAAGAGAAGCAGCCGTCCTCCCAACTCCTCTCCTGGGGACCAAAGCCAGGCTCAGTACAGGCTTCAGACTCTCCCTAGGGACTGCCAGGGATCATCTGCCATCTACCCAGATTATGGAGGCACCAGGAATGATGCTGGTCTTCACTTGTGGTCTCTCCACCAGAGAGGCCTAAGACCTGTGTCCCTGGAACCAGGACCGCGTGGATCAGATGAACCCCTGAGCTGCCCTGGCAAACAATCCTGCACTATGGAAGAGAATGGGCTGCCCCAGGGCCTGCACAGGAAAAGATCACAGGGCCCTGAGCTCTGCTGTGGGTCTGGTGTCCCCCAGAGTGCTTACTTCTCTCATAGACTCAAGGCAGGTAACAAAACTCTCGGTTTCCAGAGAAGGAAAATGAGGCTCTCAGAGGGGCATGACCTCCTCAGTTGCATGGCATGCCCCTCAGGGATGTCAGATCCCCACACTCACCCTTTCCACCATATCTGACATCTGTTTGCAGAGCTTTGCAGCCTCCAAAAGACTTCATTCATCCAATGTACAAATTACCTTGACTATATCCCTGTGCGCCCATGTTAAGGAGGAGGAACCTGAACCCCAGGCCGTTTGGAAGACATCCCAACGTCACACATGGGCTGCCATGTGTGCTATGAGTCGGGTGTCCTGGACTTTGTCTTGCCCCTGCAGGCTTGGGCATCAACTCTTAGAGCATGGAGGGGGTTATGTGGAGGTGGAGGGCAAAGAGAAGAGCCTCTTCAGACTTTCCTGTGGTCAGTGGGTCATCCAGAATAACAGCTAATATTCATGGAGTCCTTGACTATGCCTCAGATACCTTGCTAAGCACTTGAGCTGTATTATCTCATTCAATCCCCTCGAAACTCTGCAATGTAAGTGTTATTCTTCTCCTACTTTACAGAGAGGGGATCTGGAGTCAGAGGTGCTAAGTCATGGATCAGCACCCCTCAGGGAAGGGGTAGCAGAAGAGGGGTCCCACTCCACTTCCATCTGCCTCGGGCTGGGGATCTGAATCTCCAACTTGCTTTCACCTGTCCTGCCTTTATCCATCCTGCTTCCTCTCTCTCTCTCTCTCTCTCTCTCCCCCCCAACTTCTTCTCTTCCTTTCTTTCTTCCTCTTTTTCCTCTCATTTTCTTTATAAAGAGAATCTACTAGGTACAAGGAAAATCATGAACCTGCTGACACCTCAGGGGCTGCAGTTGTAATTTTTTTAATATACTTAGATGGATCTTTTCTTAAATATAAGTGTGAGAAAAAGCTATTCCCTGAGGGTTTATTATTAAAATAAAGAACGGAAATAACCTTTGTGCGATCAGGGCTGCTAAGTAAATGATAGTTTTAACGTGATAAAATATTATTCACTGCTTAAAATAATGGTCTTGATGTGTCAATGGTGATTTTCTCAGGGTTATGAATGTCTAGGAGATTTTAATTTTTTTCTTGAATGTTTTGTGTTTTTCCGATTTTTCTACAACAAGCATGTGGTAAGTTGGTAATCAGAAAAGAAAAAAAAACCTAAAATGCAATGGTTATGAAGCTTACGTAGGAACTCATGAAAAAAAAGGTACTTATGAGATACCTGTTTCTGGGATTTATGGAGCAGATGTCATCAAATAAGGTGAACTTCTGGCCTTCTAGCAGGCTGAACCCCGAAGAAGGGCAGAGTGGCGAGTAGGGAGAAATTCAGACTAAAATTAGTCAGCTAGAGTAAACAAGGAGTAAGGACCGAGGGTGGCTGGAGAAAAAACTAGTCAAAGTGGAGAATTACTATCTAAAGGACTTTGGGATAGATAGATTACTTTGCTATCTAAAGGTGGAGACTTGGGGAAGGAGGAAGCCAGGGGCCTGTTGAAAGTCAGGAGCTGTAAGAAGAGACAACAGCCTGTGCCGAGATCCGTCTGCTGATTATAATGAGCCTTTGAAGTACACCTCGCCTTCTCTAGAGTGGGCCAGGAGCCCCAGTTTCACCTCACAGCCTAAGGTGCCATAGAAAACTTTATCCAATAAAGAAGGTGCTGTTTCCAGAACATTCCCGTGAGGCTACTGCAGCCATGGTGGCAGGTCTTCCACCGTCACCAGCAACACTCCTGGGGGTAGGGCAAGAAGCCACTGCATATGTTGGGGAAAGTGCTAGCTAAGAACATCCTAGCTATTAGAGATTAGTGACTACAAGTATTCCCTGTGCAAAATGCTTTCTTTTAGAAATGTTCTCATGTGTGGCTTTCAAGAAGGGGCTGTATCGCTTAAGTGTAGTAATAACATCACATCTTCACAGGGAACAGAGATGGGCGTGACTGCAGCTTTCTCCTGTGGAGCTCCCAAGCGGCTCTCAACTGCTCCTGCAGGAAGCCATGCCCTGGCTCCTCTCGCACCCTTTCCATCCTCTCCCTCAGTCACGGTGTCTTTCTGTACTCACTTCCCTTGAGATTTTCTTCCTGCAGGAAGCTTTGTGGACTCTCCAGCCTTGGGCATCCTGTGTATTCCCTCACCTCCCTGCTGTTTGCACTGGCAAAGTCCTTGTCACGCAGCACTGCTCCATCTGCTTACTTGTCCCCTTGCCACCACCCCCTTGTAGGCCATAGCACCTTGAGGGAAGGTTCATGGGGGTCTTCTCCTTCAATCACCCAGCACAAAGCTTGGTCCAAAGTAGATGCTAGGTAAGTAAATTTTAAAAATGAATGAATGAATGAATGAACAACACACATTTTTCTCCTGCAAGGTATTTTAAGATTAGAACACTATTACCCAATCCAAGAATAGAAACTCATTTTGAAATGTTTGGGAAAATGTGCAGGATGGCATTTAGTTAAACCTGTTATGTTGTATTTTGCTCCCTTTTACCAGCCTCTGAACTCACTGAAGGAAGGTCCTTTTTCCAGTTGCTTTTACATCCTGCCAGTGTCTAAGGTCTCAGTGCATTTTTGTGGCCTGAACAAATGAACCAATGAGTGTGTGCATGTCACTTCTCCGGGTCCTTCCTGTGAAAGTCTGATGTTCTAAGGACCTTCAAAGTAAAGTATCAGAAAAGAATGTCACCTTTCAACAAATCGTGAGCAATTCTGGAAAAAAAAAAAAAAAAAAGGCGGGGGGAGCCATCAAGGGACAGGGAAGTACCTCCCAGCATTACAAGGCATTACTGAAGCGATTGAAGCTATTGTTGCCCTGAAATGCATGCTTTGACTAAGAATCTCAAACCCATATAAGCAAACCAGGGAGTGAGCTGGAATTCTGGGAATGAAAGTCAACCGTGCAGTGCACAAGGGAGCACCTCACAGTCCCTGACAAATATCTTTGCATCCACAAGAAACTGGTCTACAATAACATTTGGCAAATAACCTTTGGGGATAACATTTGGCAAAACCTCTTCTTTAAAGCTCAATTTCCTCTACGCAGTGATGGTCTAGTACCCACTGAAGCTGAATGACCCTGGACAAGTTCCTTAAAGCCCTAAGACTCCGTTTCCACATCGACAAAATTAGGAGAGTGGAAACAGCAGTGTCTGCCTTGTGCGTAAGATAGTGAATACAAAGCCAGCACAGGGCATGGCATTTAGTAATCAGTCAACTTATTTCAATGTTTAAGCTGGTTTGACTCTTTCATGACAATAACAATAATTCTAACATCAGTACAGGTCAAGCATTGAGCAGGTTCTTTACTTACTTTATAACACATTTTTGCAACAGCACTACGTGGCAATTATCATTATTCCCGCTTTACAGAAGAGAAAACCAAGGTGCCGAGGGTTCAGAAATTCACCAAGTTTACACAACATGTAGTGACTGGCCTGGAAATTAAACCCAGATGAAGCCACTGTTCTGTGACCACACAGCTAATGGCAGGGGAAAGCTGTGAGACAGGGTTGAGCTGAGGCAGAAGCTCAGAGACCATGCCTATCACTTCAGAAACGGGTATTCCACTGGAAAAACAAATGATAGTTGTAATAAAATGGTTGGTAATTGTGGCTTGTAAGGTACATATTCAACAGCAATCAGCGAACTGGAATACAAATATAATAAACCTTTAAGAAGCTCTAAGCCTAGGCTGGAAGGTGGGGCATGGTAATCACTAGATAGTAGGCAGAAAGTACAAAGCACATGTTAGGAGCTAGAGCTGGGAAGGTGAGTAGGGTTTCAAATGAAGTTAGACAGGGGGATTTGAAGAGATGGGCTGCAGAAGCCTGACTGATGATCCAGGTCAGAGCTGGAGGAGATGGGAGCCACGGTGAGAGGGTGCTGAAGAGGACCAGCACCAGGGGAGGCCAGGGGAGAAAGCCCTTTGAAAAGTCAGCTAAAGCACTTGAACTCTGTGTTAAAGGTGATAGAGATCCCCAACAGAACATGGAAATCAGCTGGCCGTGGTAGGAGTTGCTGGGGACAGCAGATATCAGCATGCCACGCAGAACTGCATACAGTCTCCTTGAGCTAAGCCTCCTGCTGAGGCGGAGACTCGGGGAAGGAGGAAGCCAAGGGCCTGTTGAAAGTCAGGAGCTGTAAGAGGAGACAACGGCCTGTGCCAAGATCCGTCTGCTGATTATAATGAGCCTCTGAAGTACACCTCGCCTTCTCTGGAGTGGGCTCCAACGCCCCAGTGCCTCTGTACACTGTGTTATCTGAGACTATTTTGGGAAATCAGATTTGCAACTCCATGAGCTGGTGAACAACCTGCTACATGAGCAGCCACAGCAGCAAAACGGGGCTGGGTCTGGTGGCCAGAGGTCACTCAGGGCGTCCAATTGTGCACAGCCTAACAGGAAAGTCTCCCTGCAGGGACCCATTCAGTCATTCAGGCATCAGTGCCTGGACTCAGCCATGCATTTACACACTCTTATTTACTCATGCATCCATGCTTTCAGGGTTCCTTCACTGGATCAGCTGTTCATCGCCATCCACTGGGTCACTCCTGCACTCATGTGCTCACTCTCTCCTCAGGCCAGCAGTCGTCCCTCAATGCCTCGCCTACTTATCCACATCCTCCTTCCCTCCTGTGTCCTCTTGCATGCTATGAGAGAGCGTGGCTTGGTGGTTACAGGCACTGGCTCTGGAGCCCAGCTGACTGGCTTCAAATCCCAGCTTGATCATTTTCCACACACAACTTGAGTGGCAATTAAACTGTGCCTGTGTTCCTAGTCTGTAAAATGGGGATAATCCTAGTACTTGATGTGCAGCAGCTGTGAGCATTGAACAAGACAATACATGCAAAGTTCATGTAAGGCCTGGAGCTGCAAGGTCACATTGTACAGGGACACAGATGCAAGGAAATGACTATTATTTTCCCCATTTTTAAAAATTGTGTCAAAATACACATAACAGAAAATGTATCATCTTAACCACTTTTAAGTGTACAGGCCCATGGTATTAAATACACTCAAAGGTTATATGACCTTCACTAACATCCCTCTCAATAATAACTCTTTGCATCAAGTGGGACCATTTTTGCAGACAACCTATCCCAGGTGCATTGGAGTCCTGTTTGGGACTCAAGGGCCATGAACTAAATCTTCTGAAGACAGCGAGTGAACATGGAGCTCAGGGCATGGTATGCCCTTGAAAGCACAGCCCATCTCAGCCCATCCTCCTGGCACCATGGATGTACCTTGGGGTGAAATCACTATGTTTTTGTGTGAACTAGAAGAGCTAAAAAAAATGGGCCTGCAAGGTGATGACATTCCATTAACCAGGATGCTGTGATCAGAAATGTGCTATGTCAGATATGGAGTAGAGGCTTAATAAATCAGACCCAGCATCATCTATAGTATGACCTCCACAGGGTGGTGTTTGATTTTCTGTTCCTGTGTTAGTTTGCTGAGGATGATGGCTTCCAGTTTCATCCATGTCTGTCCCTGAAGAAGACATGATCTCATTCTTTTTTATGGCTGCATAGTATTCCATGGTGTATATATGTGACATTTTGTTTATCCAGCCTGTTATTGACAGACATTTGGGTTGGTTCATAGTTTTTACTATTGTAAATAGTGCTGCAATAAACATATGTGTGTATGTGTCTTTATAGTACAATGGTTTATAATCCTTTGGGTAAACACCCAGTAATGGGATTTTACAGATCATTTTGCTATGATGGGACACCCCAGAGTGTTACTTGAAGGGAGAAGGAGAAGGAATACAGGAACCTTCATGGCCTGGATGGCTTACAGGGGAGTGCAGCTGGAGTTAGGAGTAGTGGGCTACTCTAGGCCAAGGTGTTCAAAGCAGCAAAGCCAGCCATAGGGCACACTCTGCTTGGAGCAATACGTTTGTATGACCTCAGGGACTGTGGACACCAAAACCCAGATTCAACAGCATCCAGCCTGCAGAATTACAACCTGGCTTCTATCATGAACGGCTTGGAGGTGGCTGTGCTTGATCTGGTAACACTGTAGAATGGGCAAGGCTGTAAGAGCCAGCAGCAGGTCATGTGGCCTCAAGGGGCTCGTGGCCCTATGAGGCCACAGAAGCAGGTGAACAGACACACAGATTGCTCCATGGACACCTGTAAATATCCACAAGGAAGCTTGGAACCACCTGGGGAAATGAAACCTGAGCCCCACGAGGTAGAGGTGACACCTGTAGAAAATGATTATGTAAATTTAAAGATCTAGAGCTGTGCTGGCAAATCAAAGCCGAACTCAGCACACAGTAACACGGACAACACTAGCGCTCAATGACAGGCATTTTTGAGACGATTGGTGCTGGATCTGTATCTCTAACACTTTGAAAATGTTCTTTTGTGGGTAATACGATCCTTCTGTCTGCCTATAGAGGCTGTGTCAGAGGTGGGCATTTTCCAAGATTCGGGCTTATTTCACCTAGAATTTCTTCAAGCATCTTAATTTCATTTGTAAAATGGGAACAATACTCCATAACTCATAGGGCTGTCATGTGAATCAAGTGAAATCATGGATTAAAAAGTGATGATTATTGTTCATATGGACTTACCACTGAACTTTTTAGTTATTATTACTTTTATTAATATTATTGTTATTAGTTCATAATCTTCTTCTAGCTGCAATTTTTCTTTAAAAGATGTTTTTGATGGTTCCCATAATAGAGAACAAAATAATATTCCAGTAATTATAAGGCACTTTGAGATCCTCTGGTAAAGGTATCCCTTTAGTAATTAGACCTACAGCAGATTTACATGATTGAGGATATTAAAGCACATTCAATTCCATTATGGTTCTGATAGTGTTACTTAACATTCTTACACCTAATCATAAAGAAACTTATGGCCGGTTGCAGCAGCAAGTCTCTTCCAGAACAGGTCTTGAAAATCCTCATCTTCGGCTGGGTGCTCACGCCTGTAATCCAAGCACTTGGGGAGGCCAAGGTAGGCGGATCATAAGGTCAGGAGTTCAAAACCAGCCTGACCAATGTGATGAAACACCATCTCTGTTAAAAATACAATAATTAGCTGGGTGTGGTGGCACATACCTGTAGTCCCAGCTACTCGGGAGGCTAAGGTAGGAGAATTGCTTAAACCCAGGAGGCAGAGGTTGCAGTGAGCCAAGATCGCGCCACTGCACCCCAGCCTGGTGACAGAGAGACTCTATCTCAAAAAAAAAAAAAAAAAAAAAAGAAGAAGAAGAAGAAGAAGAAGAAGAAGAAGAAATTCCTCGTCTTCATAGGCAAAGTTCTGTCATGGAGAAACATGTCATTTAATGGACAACAATCACCACATCTCCTCCCCTGTCTTATCCAGGCCAAACGATAGTTTGAAGCACAAACTACTAAGGAATTGCCATTCACTCCCATTTCTTGCATATCTGACCTCAAGCTGCTTCTCCCCATAGCAGTGGAAGTTAAAGTGGAAGGAGTGAAACCCCACAGGGCTCCACACACTGCACTTTGAGGGCCTGTAGCATCCATATGTGAGAAAGGGCAGGCAGAAGGAAGGAAATTGGAGTCATGCCCCCCACACAGGCACACGACTTTGGTTTTCACTCATTTATTTGAACTTGCTTATTGGATGCCTGCTAAGATCTGTTCATTCTTTGGGTAATGAGTGAGATGCAATTCTTGCCTCAGGGAGAGCTCAGAGTAAGAAAGTGAGGCAGAGAAACACCCTCAAGTGTCCAGGAGCTCTCCGACTTGTAAGGGTATTTAAATGAGCCACCTAGAAATGGGAAAATGAATAACGAGCCCCTCAGATTCCGGTCACTCAGTGCCAGAGCTGGGAGCTCCCAGAGAGAGGGTCCTGCGGTTAAGGAGTATTATCCTGTGGCCGGCAGACTGCCCGGTCCCATTATTTGCAGGTGGCTGTAAATGGGACTGCACACATGGTCTGGCACATGCCTTATCGTTGTGGTTTTGTGGTCACATGGAGAGCCAAGCTCTTCCCAGAACTCACCCTGCCCCTTACCCTTCTTCCAGCGGACCTGCTCCAGAACCACCGACTGTTGAAAAACCCACAGGGCTATTACTGTCTAGGTTACTTAGATATGGTGGGCAGTGAGCAGCCCATGTTTTCAAAGTGCTCAGAAACCCTTCCTTTCTAAAAAACACATATTTTATTGACCAGAGAGGTCTGAGTTTGAACTATGATAATTACTTCCTAGTCCTGTGCCATGGAGTTTTATTTCTCTAAAACTTAGCTTCTTAATCTGTAGGAAGCGGTGATAGGACCACCCAGGAGGCAGTACTGTTGTGGGAATTCAGTGAGATATTGCATGGATAATGCCTGTAATATAGAAGGCTCTGGAAAATATGAGTTCCTTTTGGTCGCCTTCCCTAACGGTAAGTAGCTCAAACTTCACACAGACGCTCTAAGTTTGTATTTTCTCCCACAAAATAAAAGGCCAAACGTTGATTCCAGTGCCATCAGACCCTGAAAAGATTCTTCTTAGTTCAATATTTACCCCATCCCTACATCTGACCCCATGGTTCAGCCACACCATTTTCTTACTGCTGTAGGATACATTTCAGGTCCAACTGTCACCCACCTATTACTTCTTCAACCTCAATACCTGTAAGTTTTCGCCTTCAACGTGATCCAGCCACACTAAACTGGTCAGTTTCCTTAATTCACACCTAGTCAATGTTCAGAGCAAGCATTTCTACCCCCACCACCACCTCTCTGTGCCCTACACAGCTCACACCACTCCACGCTCCTCTCTACCTGGGTAATGAGTTCTTATTGCCCATACCTAAGTCTAAGATTCACTTAGCATAACCTATCACATTTATTTCTGTCTCTCTTATGGCAGGAAGTTCCTTGATAATTACCACTATGTCTTATTAAATATCTTTCACTTCCTGGAACCTGGAAATGCATGTGGTACATTGCAGATATTCAAGACTTTCATATGAATGAATTAATGAAAACCTACTAGTCTTTCTTGTTAACAAGTGTCTTACTGTGATTCCAATGCTCACCATGTTTTTTGTCCTTAAAATTCTGTTCCTCACATGCCATGATCTGATTTAGTCCACCAAACTGTTCTTAATTTCTTTATGTTATGCATCAAAAATTGCTTAAAATCAGATACATATCTTCCAATACCCCAGAAGAAAGCAAATAAGTGAAGAATACTAAACCAATATAGCAAACACATTTAAAAAAATAAACAATGAATGGAAATTAAGAGAATTGGTAAGTATAACAATACCAATAATTGCAATAAATGTGAATGGGTCAAATCCCCCTGTGAAAAGATAGAGATTTTCTTATTGGATTTTAAACAAAGGAAAATTTAAGAAAAATTTATTTATGTAATATTTATAAGGCATACCCCTAAAACAAAATGACAGGGAAAGCCTGAAAACAGACAGATGGAAAAAGAGAAATCAGCAAATGCTTAAATAAAATAGGTGAAGAAAAATATATATCAGAAAACATAGAATCCAGCTCAAAAATATTAAATAGGACAAAAAGGGATTTCAATATTATTAAATATTACACTCCATCAAGAAGAATATTCACACATCCAGTAACAAAACTCCAAACTACATAAAACAAAACCTGTTGGAGAGACAAGAAAAGAACTAATAAATCACAATCATAATAGAAGATTTTAACACATTCCTCCCAGATCAAATGTCACATCAAGTAAACAAAAAATAAGTAGAAATACAGAAACATTGAATATACCACTAACATGCAGTGCCAAACAGAAAATACAAACCTTTTCAAATTCCTCTAACAGAGACAACAGAATTGAATATGGATAATGTGTCAAATAAAATATCAATATATTCACAAAAGCAGAAAATAGAAAGAAAAATATCTGACTTTAGTATTTGTATAAATAAGAACGATAGGAAAAACAAACTAAAAGTTTTCACATTGAATTGAAAATTTATCCCTCTGCATATGTCTTGAGGTACAGAAGGTATTAAAACAGAATAAAATACATTTTAGAAATAAATAAAATGAAAAAACTATATAACAAATCCTTAGAGATATGACCAATGAAATACAAAGAAAAATTTCTAGTCATAACTGCATTTATTAGAAATTGAAAACTGGAAAAAAGAAATTGAGATTTCAACTTAAAATGCTAAAAATACAATAAAATTAAACAAATTAGAATAAAAAAATCAAGTTAGAGGTAGAGATGTCTTACATAGGGAACAAAAAAAGGTTATAATTAATAGATTTAAAGCATATTATTTGAAAACATCAGTAAAATAGTTAAAAGTCTTATCAAGAAATCTGAAGTGAAGAAAAAAGAAGACAAAAATAAGCAAAATTAGGAATAAGAGATTATATAAAATCATAGAATCAGATGATAATTTTTAAATGACATCGTATACAAACTTATTGCCTATAAATTTTAAAAGCTTAAGCAATGGATGATTATTAAAAATATGTGAATTTCAACATTAATGTAATCAACATATTTAAAAACTTCTGTTCATCAAAAGACATTAAGGAAATGAAAAGCCAAGCCATGGACTGGGAGAACATTCCTGACGGTACATAATATATCTGCAATATCTGTATCTACATCTACAATAGAAAAAGACATTCTAAAATTCAATAACAAAAATGGGCAAAGACTAGAACATACATTTTACAAAAGAAAATGTACAAAGAGCCAATAGGCACATGAAACAGTATTCAATATCATTAACCATCACAGAAATACAAATAAAACCATAATGAGGCACCACTACATGCCCATGAGAATAGTAAAGTTGAAAACGATTGACAACACCAAACATTGGTGAAGATGTGGAGCAAACCAATGCTCATACATTATTGGTAAAAGGGTAAAATGGTGCATGACTTTGGAAAGCCTTTGGCAATGAATAAATTAATCGTTTACCACCTGTCATGATCAGTTCATGGTTAGCTCAGGCTGCTTTAACAAATTACCATAGACAGAGTGGCTGAAACAATCAACATTTATTTCTCACAGTTCTGAAGGTTGGAAAGTCCAAGATCAAGGTGCCAACCTGCTCTGATGATCACCTACTTCCTGGTTTCCAATAACCACCTTTTACTATATCCTCACGTGTTGGAGAAAAAGAGATCATCTTTCTTCCTGTCTCTTCTTGTAAAGGCACTAATCCATTCATGAGGATTTCACCCTTATGACTTTATTCCCACCTAAAAGCCCCACCTCTAAGTGCCATTTTTTGCCAAGATTTGTGGCAACCCCGCATTGAACAAGTCTATCTGGGACATTTTTCCAAGAACATGTGCTCACTTTGCGTCTCTGTGTCACGTTTGGGTAATTCTCACAATATTTCAAGTTTTATTATTATTATTATATCTCTTATGGTGATCTGTGATTAATGATCTTTGATGTTATGATTGTAATTGTTTTAGTGGTGCCATAAACTATGTCCACATAAGACAATGAAATTAATCAATAAATACTTTGTATGTTCTAAATGCTCCATGGGCTCACAGTTCTCCCATCCCTCTCTCTCTTTCTCTCCTTGCACCTCCTTACTCTCTGAGATACAAAAATATTGAAATCAGGCCAATTAATAATCCTACAATAGCTTCTAAGTGTTTAAGTGAAAATCAGAGTCATTTACCTCTTACTTAAAGTCAGAAGTTAGAAATGATTAAGCTTAGTGAGGAAAGCATGCCAAAAGTTAAGGTAGGCTGAAAGTTATGTCTCTTGCACCAGTTAGCCAAATTATGAATGCAGATGAGGAGTTCTTGAAAGCAATTAAAAGTGCTATTCCAGTGAACACACGAATGAAAGATAAGAAAGTGAATTAGCTTATTAGTGATCTGGACAGAAAAATCAAACCAGCCATAACATTTCCTTAAGCCAAAGCCTAATCTAGAGCAAAGTCCTAACTTTCTTCAATTCTGTGAAGGCTGAGAGACATGAGAATACTCTACAAGAAAAGCTGGAAACTAACATAGGTTGGTACCTGAGGTTTAAGGAAAGAAGCCATCTCCAAAACATAAAAATGCAAGGTAAAGAAGTCAGTGCTGATGTAGAAGCTGCAGCAAATTACCCAGAAGATCTAGCTAAAATCATCAATGAAGATGGTTACACTAAACAACAGATTTCACTGTAGATGAAGCAGCCTTACACTGGAAGAAGATGCCATCTAAGATTTTCACTGTTAGAGAGGAGAAGACCATGCCTGGTTTCAAAACTTCAAAGAACAGACTGATTCTTGTTAGGGTCTACTGCAGCTGGTGACTTTAAGTTAAAGCCAATGCTCATTTCTCATTCTAAAAACTCTAGGGCCCTTAAGAATTATGCTAAATCTAATCCTTGATAATTACCACTATGTCTTATTGAATGTCTTTCACTTCCTGGAACCTGGAGATACATGTGGTACATTGCAGATATTCAATAAATACTTTCGTATTAAAGAATTAATAAAAAGAACTACTAATCTTTCTTACTAACAAGTGTCTTACTGTGATTCCAGTGGACCAAGAAGAATCTTTTCAGGGCCTGATGGCATTGGAATCAATAATCAAATGGAACAACAAAGCCTGGATGACAGCACATAGGTTTACAGCATGGTATACTGTATATATTAAGTCCACGATTGAGACCTACTACTTAGAAAAAAAACTATTACTGCCATTGACAAGGCACCTGGTCACAAAGCACTCTGATGGAGGTGTATAAGGAAGTGAATGAGCCACCGCACCCAGCCTGAATGTCGTTTTCATGCCTGCTAACACAATATCCATTCTTCAGCCCATGGATCAAGGAATAATTTTGACTTTCAAGTCTTATTATTCAAGAAATACATTTTATAAGGCTATAGCTACCACAGATAGTGATTCCCCTGATGGAATCAGAGCAAAGTAAATTGAAAACCCTCTGGAAAGCATTCACTGTTCTAGATACCATTAGGAACATTCAGGATTCATAGGAAGAGGTCAAAATATCAAAATAAACAGGCATTTGGAAAAAGTTGATTTCAAACTTCATGGCTGACTTTGAGGGGTTCAAGACTTCAGTGAGGGAAGTAACTGTAGATGTGGTAGAAAGGGCAAGAGAACTTGAATTAGAAGTGACTGAATTACTGCATTCTCATGATAAAACTTGAACAGATGAGGAGATGCTTCCTAAGAGTGAGCAAAGCAAGTAGTTTCTTGAGATGGAATCTACTAGTGGTGAAGATGTTGTGAACATTGTTGAAATGACAGCAAAGAATTTAGAATATTATACAAACTTAATCAATAATTCAGTGACAGGGTTTGAGGGGATCAACTCCAATTTTGAAAGAAGTTCTACTGTGGGTAAAATACTATCAAAGCAAATTGCATGCTATAGAGAAGTCTTTTGTGAAAAGAAGAGTCCATCAATGTGGGAAACTTCATTGTTGTCTTAAGAAATTGCACTATTCACAATAGCAAAGACTTGGAACCAACCAAAATGTCCATCGATGATAGACTGTATTAAGAAAATGTGGCACAATATACCATGGAATACTATGCAGCCATAAAAAAGGATGAGGTCATGTCCTTTGTAGGGACATGGATGAAGCTGGAAACCATCATTCTGAGCAAATTATCGCAAGGACAGAAAACCAGATACCATATGTTCTCACTCAGGTGGGAATTGAACAATGAGAACACTTGGACACAGGAAGGGAAATATCACACACCAGGGCCTGTCGTGGGGTGGGAGCAGGGGGGAGGGATAGCATTAGGAGATATATGTAATGTAAATGACGAGTTAATGGGTGCAGCACACCAACATGGCACATGTATACGTATGTAACAAACTTGCACGTTGTGCACATGTACCCTAGAACTTAAAGTATAATAATAAAAATAAACAAATAAATAAATAAGTACATTTTGCTTTAAAAAAAAAAAAAAGAAATTACTACAGCCACCCCAAACTTCAGTAACCACCATCCTGATTAGTCGGCAGTCATCAACAGCAAAGCAAGACCCTCCATCGCTAAATAAATATACTACGACTCACTGAAGTTTCAGATAATTGTTAGCATTTTTTAGAAATACATTTTTTAAAATTAAAGTATATATATTGTGTTTTCAGACATAATGTTGTCATACACCTAAAAGACTACAGCATAGTGTAAACATAACTATTATATACACTGGAAAGCCAAAGAATTTGTGCACCTCACTTTCCTGTGATAGTCACTTTATGTGGTCCGGAACCAAACCTGCAATATCTCTGAGGTAGGTCTGTATGTGAGTTTTGGGAAGATACAAGCATTCGGTCCATGACACAACCCAATAACTGAGCCACTCCACTTCTAGGTATTTACCCAACAGAAACTTCCAAAATGATTTGTCTTTTTTATTCATAGCAGCCACAAACTATAAAGAGCCAGTTTTGAAAATGTCCATCCACAGAAGAACAGATAAATTATACTATATTCATACAATGGATTATGACTCAGCAACAAAAATATTAACTACTGGCACACAACAAGATCATGAGTCCCCAGATCATTATATTGAGTGAAAGAATCAAGATATAAAAGAGCACGTACAGTATGAGTCCATTTATGTGAAATTATCCATCATTCAAAGGTAATCAGTGGCAAAAGAAATCACAACAGTGGTTGCAGGGCTGCAGGCGGTTGGCAGAATTTCACTGTGAAGGGAATATCATGGAGCTTTCTGGGGTGACAAGAATATTCAAAATGTTGAAAATGGTGTGAGCTATACAAGTGTATCAATCTGTCAAACCACACAGCACTTTATACTTACAATCTGTGCATTTTTCTGCATGTAATTGTATACTAACTAAAAAAAAAAAAAAAAAAAATTGTTAATGTCTTAATTCTCAATGTTATTAAAAGATTAAAAAGAGATTCTCCCTGTAAACTAGTTATGTTCAAGGTGTTTGGTATTTAGCACATACCCAATGAATTAGATCTTTTACACACTAGAATGCTGATTAAACACATATAAACAAAATAGTGTAGACTATCTATGATAATGATCATTTTGAGCAAGCTTTTCCCCACCTAAACAGCAAGATAAAGTCAGAACATAACTGTTCTAAAATTTAGACTCAGCTGGCATACCAGGCCTCATAAACAACCTCCCAGTGACCTCTGAATCCCAGGTAGGGACCAGGTGAGCAGCCTGTGGGACTGGTTTAATTCAATTGTCTGAGTTATTAACTCTGTTTCTGAAGGAATTTGTGCAATTCGAGTCCTGATGTAGCTCCATATTTTTTGTTTGTATCTGGTTGATAAT
The DNA here is from genome assembly GCF_049350105.2 of Macaca mulatta. Taxonomy (NCBI): domain Eukaryota; kingdom Metazoa; phylum Chordata; class Mammalia; order Primates; family Cercopithecidae; genus Macaca; species Macaca mulatta. Next base: position 171,943,576 of record NC_133412.1, read on the forward strand.
GTGCATCTGACATTTCTTCATTTTGCAATATCTGAGAACCAGGGAGATTTTAATTAATCCTTTTCTGCCTTCATGTCTAAAAGCTAAAAGACATTTTAATGAGAAGGCAGCGGTGGCAGCAGCAGCAGTGGCGGCAGCAAAACAAAAAAAAAAATCAGTAATAAAATAAATAACCAAATAAAATTGGTGGGTCTCATAAACAGCCCCACAGATGGAAGCATTCAGCTCAATGAAATAAAAGATGAATTTATTTGGCTAATGTAAATAGAGAGAAAATGAGGCACTTGCATGGAGCTCAAACCCACTATGAATAGATGAGTAATGTCAGGGTGTCAGACCTGCGGTCGTAAACTCCCGGGCGCCAACAATGGTCATGCCCGATTTAATGAAAAAACAAATGAAATGCTACATATTACTGTTTGCTTCCCCCGTCAAATGAGATGTCTGAATATTTTATTCAGTAAGGAGTGTTGTATATATGAAAGATAATTAAATGCTGTATAAAGGAAGTGGGTTACATGACGTTATGCTGGGGCGCCACGAGTGTGGGACGGAGCTAGGGAAAGCTGGCCTTCTCCAGTGCGATTAAAATTATGATGGGTGACATAGAGCAAGAGCTTCCCATGTGCCTACCACTGTGCCAATTAAACCATCAAGGATGAGATTCAATTGCAGGCATGTGGTGAGTACTAGGAGGCACATAAAAATAGTCAGAGACTAGCACTTGGAGACATCGTAGTCTCAATGGAAAAGTAAGACAAGACAAAGCTTTGTGCACTGCAGTTGCCCCAAATGCATATTGAATGAATAAGTGACTGAATATAAAAAGTGATCAAATAAATACGTAAAGGCCGAAAATGAGATCATCATACTCTTATGTGCCCCAGGGTCACTCTCTGTACTCAGGACAAACTCACCACTTCTCTCTACTTAGGGGAGCTGTTTAGACAGAACAGAAAGAGAACACACCCCCTCCACCTCAACACTATTGACATTTTGGATAATTCCGTGTCGTGGGGGACTGACCTGCACACTGTAGGGTGTCTAGCGGCATCCCTGGCCTCTACTCACTAGACACTAGCAGCAACCCCTCTCCAACCCTCTCCAACAATGTGACAAACAAAAATGTCTCCAGATATTGGTCAATATTTCCTGGGGGTAAAAGTTTTTCCTGGCTGAGGAACACTAAGTTCGATAGATTTAGAATTTAGTCCAAATTCTATCATTTTCTAGCATTTTGATGTTGGACAAGTCACTTTACTCTCTTTCGACCTCAATTTCCTTATCCATATGATGGACATAATTCTGTCCATATGAGTGTGGTAGACTGAGTGTCTGGCTCCAATTTTCATCTCTCTCTGCACCCCTAACCCTTGACTTTCTCTGACTCTAAACCTTTGGTCATGTGATTTGCTTTTCCCAAGTCAAGTCAACAAGTTATCACATCCTACTGTTCCTGCTATCTCTCTTATGCATCTGTCATCACCATGACAAGAATAAGCCCCAACATGCATGCTTGTCTAAGAAGAATGAAAATTACGTGGAGAAGACCCAGACCTACATAGCTGCAACCTGTAGAAGAGCTACCCAATTCTACCTCAGAGAAATGGGAATGATTGCTCTTTTACACCACTGAAGATCAGGATAACTTGTTATACAGCATTATTTTGACAACAGCTGACTGATACATTGGGAATAACTCTATACAGATCCAGTCATATATCAGATGATCAACACAAGTTAGCTGTCTTCTTCCCTCTCCACTTCTACTTCTTTCAAATATCATTGTTCCTGGTTTCCTTTTGGCTGCAAGTATGATCCAGTATTAACACAAGAACATTTCCTCCATCATTTGGGAGTGATTAAGACAAAGAAAATAACAGCTACTAGAACACTACAAATAAAAGCTATACATTGATTTTCTACCTCCTGTAAGGCAACTATAGCTTGGCATGCACTAATTCCTGAAAACAAGACTTAATTAACAATGTGTTCAAGCATTTAAATCAGGTGCTTGTTAGAAGAATGTTACTATATCTTATTCATTCATTCAATGTGTTCTATGTTTACAGTCCCAGTTGGAAACCTAGAGCAAATAAAATGTGCAGAATCAGTTCAGTCAAGGCAAAGGACTTGATGAACAATTGCATCAATCCTGCAGATGTCCAAATGGGAGCCTTCCTTTTCTATTGGATTTCTGAAGAGCTCCATGGCTCTGTCTTTTGTAGTGTCCCAACACTGGAGGTAACTTCTGTTTCAGCACTGTCATGGCAGGATTTTTGCTAACTAAGCCCCCTGGCCTTGTCTCTCCAACTGACAGTCCAGGAAAATTTTCCAATAGAAGAGGCTATAGGATGTGCGTGAGACTTCATTCATGCATCAATCATTTTTGGGACCTTGTATAGGATGAAAACTATGATAGTCTCTGGAGATACGGTGATTAATCATCCACTGTTTCTACCTTCAGGATATCATGGGTCCATGGGAAGGAAGTCCCAAAAATTATAACACAGCATAAAAATGTATTAAAGATGTCCACATTCTAATCCCTGGAACCTGTGAATATGGTACCTTTCGTAGCAAAATGGACTTCACAAATGTGTTCAAATTAAAGATTCTGAGATGAAGGGACTATCTTGCATTATCTGGGTGGGCTCAATATAATCACAAAGGTTATTTCCCTTATAAGAGAGGTACAGGAAAGGGTCAGAGTCAGAGAAGCAGACATGAAAACAGAGACGGAGATTGTAGGGATGCAGCCACAAGCTGAGGATCACAGGCATACCCTAAAAGCTGGAAAAGGCAAAGAAGAGATTCTCCCCTAGAGCTTCCAGAAGGAATACAGTCCCCCTGACCCCTTGATTTTAGCCCACAAGGCCCATTTTAAACTTCGGACCTTCAGAACCCTTCAGGACAAATTTGTGTTGCATTAAATCACAACGTTGGTGGTAATTGATTACAGCACTCACAGGAAACTAATTCAGAGGGAAAGTACATGGTGAGATCCTCACTTATTCTGGAGGTATCAAGGACTTCTGGGAGCAGATGTCGAGAAAGCTGGAGAAGAGGAAAGACAGAGCCAAGGAAAAGGGCATTTCTTACAGTGGGATTGGTATGAATGAAAGCTGAAGAAGAGAAAAATATTTTTTTAAACCTGATTTGTTATGACTGCTCAGAATTTGGCACATGAATGGTGCTCAGTGTTTACTGAATTACTTTGCTTAAACATGCATATACACATATAAGTCATACATGTCAGAATGCACACAGAGCAGAGCAATGCTAAATGCAAGTGAAGAGGCCAGCAAAGTCCTAATGGGGAATTAATATTGTTAATATTGGAACTGAACCTTGGAGAATGAGGAGGGACTTAAGGAGCTGTACCTTTATCCCATAGGCAATGGTCTATTTGAAAGATTTCTAAAAGGTGTGACCATGTTAGAAGGTAGGTCATGGAGCCATCACTATGGCATGAAGATTATAGGGAGGCAGTACCCAAGGCAGGTGACCAGATAAGTGGCTACTGTAATAATCTAGGTAAGAAAGGCAAAACTTTTTGTTCCCACCAAGGACAGATCTGCCTCTATGCTATTGTACATTCACCAGTTCCTACATTCAAGAGTGTGGCTTATTATGAGGTGGCCTGTGTGCCTTGGGCTCTTTTCAACTGCCACCCCTCCACACCTCACACCTTGTATTCCATGCCTTGGGGAGCTGAGAAGGCACTCTCTTCTTTGCCAAAATTAATCATTTTACACATTCAATGAATTAGCTATCTAGCTATATTATAATCTGTTTCCTTTTCTGTCTACCCAACTATGTTTTATTCATTTTGATAACCAGAATCCTAACGTTCTTAAATAACAACTGTAATAGCTACCATTCATTGAACACTTTCTATTTTCCAGGCACTGAACTAGACTGTAAACTGCAAGTGAGCAAGGGCTGTCTCTACGTTGTTACATGTTTAATCCCTGGTCCCTGGCATAGTGCTGCATCAGTGAACTATGTGTGTTAGTGGGGACAGGCCAGACTATACTTTGGTTACAAATAAATCCCCAAATCTCATTGGTTTAATCCAACTAAGGTTACTCTCTCACTCATGTTACATGTCTAACACAAACTTGGAGATGTTATAGGTGTTATGGGCTGAATTGTGGCTCACAAAAAGATAAGCCAAAGTCCTAATCCCCGTATCTGTGAATATGACCTTATTTGGAAATAAGGTCTTTGCAGATGTAATCAGGTTAAGATGAGATCATTAGGGTGGGCTGTAATCCAATATGGTGGGTATATTTATAACAGGAGAAGCATGCTATGTGATGACCAAGGCAGAGGTTTGAGCAATGCAGCTACAAACCCAGGACACAAAGGATGAAGGCACACATCAGAAGCTAGGAATAGGCAAGGAAAGATTCTACCCAAAGTCTCAGAGGGAGTATGGCCCTGTTGACACCCTGACTTCAGGCTTCTAGCTTCTGGAACTGCTAGAGAAGAAATTTCTTTTGTTTAAAGCCACCTAGTCTGTGGCACTTTATTATGACTGTCCTATGAAACTAACGTAGCAGAAGAAGCTAATACAGCTTAGCTCCACACAGTGACTCAGGGACCCAGACTGACTAAGACTCATCCTTATTGCAACTATATCATCCAGAACAGGTGACCCTCCAGTCCCCTGCTGATAGGGACTAAGAGATAGAGAGGGCTCACTTCTTCTCACATTCCCATTTGTCAGAACTCAGGCACATGTCCCCAACCCAACCATAAGGAAGTCTGTGAAATGCAAGAAGACACATAGAAACTAGGAGAACACTGATGGTCTCTGCCATGGTGTTAAGTAAATATTTGTAGAATAAATAAATATATCTCCATTCCATTTAGACCTCCCAATGACCCTAATGTGATTGGGCTCTGTTACCTTCCCTATGTCAGGAAAGAAGAAACTAAGGCACAGAGACATTAAGTGACTTCTCCACTGTAACACAGCAAATGGGGGCAAGGCCAGGATTCAAATCCAGGAGGATCAGCTCTGAAGTCTGTGTTCTGGCTTCTCAGTAAAGGAGGCCTGAACGAATGAAAATGGAGTCCTTCAAAGCAAGTAACCTTGTATTACATCACTTAAAGGTGTTCCCCCAGGCTAATGGCTTAACTGTTTCAAAGTGTAGAGAGTTTCCCTCCAATTAAGATGTACCTTGTGCATAAGTGCCCCTTCTGTATACTCAAGAGATGGTCTTCTCACCACCACCTGAATTTAAAGCAGGCCATTTGGCATACCTCCATTTTATTGCCATTAACTGAGTTATTTTGCAGGAGAAAAATATCTAGCCTTCAAGAAGAGCTATATTTCTGACTGGAAGGTGATGAGAACTTCAGGTCACAGCCTGCACTTCAGCCTCATCCTGGATCTCGAGAAAGTACATGTCATGTTGTTACGTTTGATGCTGCTCACTTGGCGAGATATCTTAATTCAAATTGTACCAGCTGAGTTGGACATCTCCTGGTAGGAGAAGACCTGTCGCCGAAATCTGGCAGAGTTGCTGCATTGCCAGCCCTTTTTGACTTGACGAAAGAACGCTGGTCTGGTGGAGGCTGCAGAAACCAGGTTTGCAACCTAATGCTGATTTTGCCCAGAAGTAATTAGTTCATTAACTGTGAGCACACGAGCTCATTAAAGGGGGAGGTGGATGATGCAAATCAGTGGTCTGTGTCAGTCCATCAAAAATTAGAAGGAGCTAGAAAAGGTCTGGCTCAAACCTGCTCAACACCTTCATTAACCAAAGAGGCTTCTGAAAGTCCAGGAGTCCTTAGAGGTCAGCAGATCTGAAGGCACTCTCTACGTTAGGTGGCAGGAAGGTGGGTGGCTGGAGAGAGAACGGAGGAATCTATTATTGATACAGCACTTTCCTGGGGGCAGACCTCACACTCCTACTCACAGTATCTAGGGTAATGCTTATAGGCGTGACCTCCGTGTATTTTACGTATAAGAAGAGAGGCTTGGAGGGTGTTTATGATTTGCCAGACATCTCAGTCAGTCAACGGCAGAGTGGAATCAGGCCTGTTCCTTTTATGAACCATGAAACCAATGCTTTTTCTACCACACCAATAAATTAATGAGCCCAACTTGCGGATTCACCATCACATGATCAGCTCTGGTCTTTTAATCATCTAATCTCAGCACACATTTGGAAGCATTCCTGGTCAGTGCTATATTAAGCTGAAGTTTGCAAATGTTTATTTACAGGGGATTAATTAACTTTGCTATTTGCAAGTACTGAACTAAGGGAAAATTGGCTTTCTCTCAGAGTAGGTATGGTGACATTCCAAAGGCCCTCATCGTCATGCTCAAAATGTCAAAATTCTTCTAGGCCAAACCCTGAATAAAATATGGCACATGTTGTAACACACAAAGAAGATGGCCTGGGAGGCTCAGAGTACTTGGGCTGGCACTGTGGTTTCAAGTCCCTGCCTGTCACTTAAGGGCCACAGATCCTTGAGCAAAACCTGTCACTTCTCCAGGCTCCAGTTCTCTCCGCCTGTAAATAAGAAACAAAACAGAGTGTCTGAAGTCCTGTCTGGCTCTGGGAGTCTCTGAAAAAAGTCAGGGAGGCTGACTTGATTCATTATCCACAGCATGAGTCCAGGTTGGGGAGAGGGCTCTTGGTGGAAGATGAAAGATTGTGTCAAGGGGTCAGAAAGAGGGGCCTCAGAATTCCTGGCCTCTGGCCCGTTCACACCCACATCAGAGGAGAGACCCTAAGAGAAATGGAGAGTAGAGTTGCCCAGCAAGGAGGCATAGTGGTACCTGCAGTTTCATTCCAGGATGGCACGAGGGCAGTAGGTGAGACTACATGGAAAGAAAGTCTCCATCTTCCATGAGAATGGAAGTTCTCCCAGTGCCTAAGAGGTCTGGAATATCCAGGGAAGAGTTTGGATGATGCAACAGACAGAAAGAAAACTCTGAGAAAGGGACAGATAAGATTCTGGTGCCAAGCACAATCAAACAATGAACTTGCCAACCTGCAGCATACATGGAATGGAGCATTCATTCTTTCTTTCAGCCACTCATCCATCCGTCCATTTATCCATTCATTCATCCATTCATTCATTTATTCAACACCTGCTCACATGTAAGTCTGTGCTAGGCCCAGGAGATACAATGCTGAATGAGAATAAACAGCCCCTCCATCATGGAAATCCAGCATAGCGGGGCAGAGTCCTTTCTTTAGGGAGCATTGTCCACAAAAGACAAATCCAAGGGTTGAGTATAAGGTCAGTGGAGAATGGAGTTAGACTTTGAACATCAAGGGAAACACAATTCTAATCTCCTCCCTCCACCCTGTGACTGAGGCATATTAACATGCCTATGGACTTGGAGAGTTGAAAACCTTAGGCTTGCTTTCCCCCCTTTTTGGCAAAATAGGTTGGTACAAAAGTAATTGCGGTTTCAGGCGGGGAATTTTAAATCATTATAACTAGGCTCAAACACATCTTTATTAGTCAAAATGGGCACCATTACAATCAACACATTTTTGCCAACGAGAAATAAGTTTGTTTATTCCTATAGTGTGAAAATCCTTGCTTTGGGATTTAACAAACTCTGGGAAAGCATTTTCTGCATCCTGCTGGTTGTGGAAGCATTTTCCCAGCAAAAAGTTGTCAAGGTGCTTAAAGAAGTGGTAGTTGGGGCCGGGCGCGGTGGCTCAAGCCTGTAATCCCAGCACTTTGGGAGGCCGAGACGGGCGGATCACGAGGTCAGGAGATCGAGACCATCCTGGCTAACACGGTGAAACCCCGTCTCTACTAAAAATACAAAAAACTAGCCGGGCGAGGTGGCGGGCGCCTGTAGTCCCAGCTACTCAGGAGGCTGAGGCAGGAGAATGGCGTAAACCCGGGAGGCAGAGCTTGCAGTGAGCTGCGATCCGGCCACTGCACTCCAGCCTAGGTGACAGAGCGAGACTCTGTCTCAAAAAAAAAAAAAAAAAAAGAAGTGGTAGTTGGTTGGCAAGAGGTCAGGTGAATATAGCAGATGAGGCAAAACTTCCATAGCCCAATTCATTCAACCTTTGAAGCATTGGTTATGGGACATGCAGTCAGGCCATGTCAAGGAGAAGAATTGGGCCTTTTCTGTTGACCAATACTGGCTTCAGCATTGCAGTTTTGGTGCATCTCATCAATTTGCTGAGCATACTTCTCAGATGTAATGGCTTCACCAAGATTCAGAAAGCTGTAGTGGATCAGGCCAGCAGCAAACCACCAAACAGTGACCACGACCTTTTTTTGGTGCAAGTTTGGCTTTGGGGAGTGCTTTGGAGCTTCTTCTCCAACCAGCCACTGAGCTAGTCATAGCCAGTTGTCACATAATATCCACTTCTCCTCTAACATCACAGTCCAATCGAGAAATGATTTGTTGTTGTTGCATAGAATAAGAGAAGACAGCACTTCAAAATGACAATTATTTTTATTTTTGCTCAGTTCATGAAGCATCCACTTTTGGAGCTTTTTCACCTTTCCAATTTGCTTCAAATGCTGAATGACTGTAGAACGGTCAACGCTGAGTTCTTCGGCAGCTTCTTGTGTAGTTGTAAGAAGATCAGTGTTGATGACTGCTCTCAACTGGTCGTTGTCAACTTCTGATGGCCAGTGACTACATTCCTCATCTTCAAGGCTCTCTTCTCCTTTGCAAAACTTCCAGCACCACCACTGGAGTATATGTTTGTTAGCAGCTCCTGGGCCACATGCATTGTTGATGCTGCAGGTTGTCTCCGCTGCTTTACAACCCAATTTGAACTAGAATAAGGAAATCACTCGCATTTGCTTTTTGTCCAATATCATTTCCATAGTCCCTAAAATAAATGTAAAATAAATAGCATGTAATAAGTCATTAGCAAAAAAAGTAAGAAATGCCCATTAAAATTATGTATAACATAACCACATTTATTTAAGAATGTATCCCAATGTCAAATGGCAAAATTCAACAATGTAAAAACTGCAATTACTATTGCACCAACTTAGAGATAAGTTGAAAGCTCACTTCAACTTACCTCTAAAACATAGATGATAAGGTCTTCCTGGTCTGCCTCACAGAGAGTGTGAGAAGCAAATGAGAAAAGGGGTGGCACAAAGCTTAGAAACCATTAGTTCATGAGTCATTAGGAATCCCCGCGTGAAAGCTAAATGCTGTGATCGTGACTGATCTGGGAAAGTGCTCCTGATGGAGTTCTAGAGCCTGTGGATGTAGGATGGTGCTTTGCTGTGGCTGGATGGAACGTCAGGTCTGGATTTCAGGCCAAGTGCTGGTTAAGCAGTTGGAGACAGATGCTGTACAGGGTACACATAGGCCAAGGCTGCAGACAGAGGCTCCCTGACCCATCAGGAAAGAGCAATAACAGGCAGCAGATCCCAAGGTACATGGGAGGCAAGATCCAATCTCTGTGCAAAGAGCCAGGAGCTGGATATCTCAGGAACAGGTCAGAAAACACAGTTCAAAGTGGGAAGAGGAGCTGAGGACACACGGATTGCTATGGATGGATTTAGAAGGCTGGAGGCTTCTCTGTTTGTGACTTGGAGGTACAGTTCAGGTTGGACTGGTGGCTTCAGAAGTTGTGAATCCCATCTCCATGTGCAGGCTGCACATCCAACAACCGATGAGGCTATTTCCTAATAAATATCGTGTTAGTATGGTCCGTAATAAGACAATACCAGGCAGTGGGGCCCAGTTTCCCAGATTCTGGATATGAGCCAGAGCCAAGTCAAGGGTGATACTTTCAGCTCAGTCTACTCAAAGCCCAGGTTGTAACACAGGGGTTACAGGTCTGTGAGTGTGGCAACCAGTGAATGTTATCCAGGTGAACATCAGGCTCTTTTACAAAGTTCTGAAGACAAAACTCAGAATGGCATTCCTGGGAAGCATCACTTCCCAGGGAAGACTAAGCCTTGCCAACATTGTTCCAAACACTGGTTCTGCTACCATCCTCTCATAGCTGGTCTGTGGTGGTGATGCTGTACCCTAAGATGTGGAAACAAAGAACTGTTAGCCATTCCTTCCTTCATTCCATTCCCTTTTAAGGATTCAGAGTAGTGATACGTATTTTCCTTGCAGCCCTGGTCAGTGCAAAAGGAAAGAAAGGAAGAATAGATAACCCAACATTTGGGACAGACGGGTGAATTATTTAGGAAACATAGATAGCGCATCCAGTTTAGTCTAGGGCTGGGCAAAGTGTTAGTGATTCTTTTGTTCTCGCAGCTGGCCTTTGGAATTGCAGAGAGCCAGTGCAGTAAATAATACCGCTATTGTCTGCCTGTGTCAGAGACAGACAGAAGGTACATTTGGCCCACGTCCAAACACTGCAAGGGCCACTCATAGTCACAGTGTCCAATTACTGCTGGCTTGACTATAAAATGCACTTCTTTTTTTTTTTTTTCTGAGCTAATTTAAGAATGGGCAGTCTTAATGGCCCCTGCACAAAGAAGGGTTTTGCTACATCCTCCAGTGGGGAAAAATAAAGTTATGTTCAGAACAGAAACCAAACTGGCGTGGAGTAAAGATTATCCAAACAGCAATCTATTCATAGAAGGGTAAATTGTGTTTTGGTTTCCCTTTAAGAAGAGGTAGAAAAAAATCAAATCTGCTCAGTTTTGAGTTTTCTTGCAGGCTATATGCAGGATGTCAGAGAAGATTTAATAAGAAGCAAGGGAAAATCAAAGAACTGGACAGCCTTGGCCATTTGCACAGAGAGCCGCAGGAAACAGGAGGAAGTGCGATCTCTGTCTCTAAATGAATACACGAAGACAACAATGGTGACTGTAATAACAATAACAAGAGGTCACATCCAATGAGTAATTATTTGCTGACATCATGATAAGCACTCTTTCTCTTTTTATATCACCAACCTTGCTATAAGGGTTAACAACATTTTACAGAGGAGGAGAAACTGAGGCTTATATCATTCAAATGACTCATGCAGGATTACGTGGTTGCTTAGCAGGTTATCAGGACTTGGAGACTTTGTCTTTAGGGGTTTTACGAGTGTTCAAGGATGTGTGCTTATACCTGGCACTGGGTGGAGACTTATCATATTCACTGGCAACCTGGGGATGGTCTGCAAACGGGGATGTCCCTTCAGGTGAAGCTGTGGAGAATTCCCCACTGACTTGCAGCAGAGCAGCTCTCTCATTTGGTAAGATTCATTCCATCCTTTGTTGGCTCCACTCATCTGAGTCCCCTGTCTCTGCCTGGGTTTGCTTCTTTGTCCCTGGGGATCCTCAGGTCTAGTGTAATCCACTTATGGTGCTTGTGAGGTCAGTAATTTCCAATAATCTCCCTTTGTCTCCCATTTCCCCAACAAGGAGGTGTTAATTTGTGCTTTGGATAAAGAAAGGAGGAGAAAAGGGTGCTATTATATTAAAAAGAAGGAGGAAGAAAGGAAGCTTTAACACCTTCTTTCTCCAGCACCAAACCTGCCACTTGCACACTGAAAGGTCAGAAAAATAAACCCGAGATTTATGTTCAAGAATGTTAGAAGGTGGCACCTGACCTTGGTCTTTCTTTCCTTGCAGGAAGAAAATCAGATGCATCTCTCAGATATATTCACTCCAAATTTCAGAGGGCTTTTAAATACACATGTCCCTGACACAGCAGAGTTATCAATCAAAATGTTAAATCCTTGATAGGCTCGGTGACGGAGAGTTCGACCACCGTCCCTTTCATCTTGCAATGTCTCACCGAGGGCTTCATTTGGAGAAAGACCAAAAAGCCACATCGGGGTAACGAGGAGGGATAAAAAGGAAAAACCGTCTGTTCCGATTTGCCGATCAGCAACCCAGAGAACACAGCACGTCGTCTGTCAAGGAAAATGAGGACATTTTTTTTCCGGCCTCTTTGAATCCTGAAAAGATACACATTCTTTGGGAAGAGAAAAGTGATGTCTCAATTCTTAAGGCAAACTTTTCAAAGAGCTGAAAGTTGGATGGAGCCAACTTTCCTTGTGAATTGCCGACTTTCGGGCTGTTTGATATCTTAGCATGTAGGGGAAGGTTGAAGACATTGATTTTCTACAGGTGCTGTGGCCATGGGGTCTCCATGGAGCATGGGCCAGGGCCTGACAGCAAAGCTGAGGGGCTGAGAGGCTCTGCTGAGTTACCAGGAAGGCTGACCTGACTCACAGGTCATTTCCCGGAAAACACCAAAACCCCTCCTGCCCCTTATCTTATTCTAACCCCGGAGGCTTTCTTATAAGTCCTTCTAAGATCAGGACTCAGATAGTGTTTATTTTTATTCATAATTCTTATCCACTGAGAGCCAGGCAGATCACTTAACTCTATGCACAAGTGGCTCCTTGGCTCTTGGTTTGCCCCCCAAACACCCCTAGATTTACCCATTAACTCATTCCTTCAACAACAGTATTGGGCACATGACATGTGCTTGGTCCTGAGGACAGGTGAGATAGGTGTGGTCTCTACCCTTGGATACAACCTGTAAAGGAGGAGGCAGCCATATTTTGAACAAGGGATAGTAAGGATGAAGACGGAGTGCACAACCCTTTCTACGGGGGCCAGGGAGACCTCCCTGAAGTGGAGACTTGAAAGATAATTAATTAGAAGTCACTTGAGAACAGCACAGTGCAGTGGCTCACACCTGTAATCACAGCACTTTGGGAGGCTGAGGTGGGTGGATTGTTTGGGCTCACGAGTTTGAGACAAGCCTGGGCAACATGGCAAAACCTCATCTCTACAAAAAATACAACATTAGCTGGGTGTGATGGTGCTCTCCTGTAGTCCCAGCTACTCGGTGGGGGTAAGGTGAGAAAATCACTTAAGCTCAGGAGGTGGAGGCTGCAGTGAACCGAGAAGGCGCCACGGAACTCAAACCTGGGTAACAAAGTGAGACTCTGTCTCAAAAAAGTAATAATAACATAAATAAAATAAAAATGAAAATGAAAAAGAAGTCACCTGAGATAAGGTGCAGTGCTTATGTGGGTGAGGCTATATGTATATTTTCAGGCAAGGGCCACAGAAATGCATCCTATAAAGTCCTAGAACTTTTGTAAACATCCCTGCACATGTCACAGCCCTCGGTAGGCCCATCACACCCGTAATATGATAATTCAGACTCTTTACTGGACCACTCAAGACCCAGCCATGCTTTCACTTTTTGCTCTGTATCCCCACAACACCCACCATGGATACTAGGGAATGCTCTGGGGACACCTCACCAATCACAGAACCTGCCACAGGTGGCTGCTCTCAAACATTTTATATTGTCGTCTCTGCCTGGAATGTTCTGCACACCCACCTTCTCTGCCTGTCCATATCCCTCCTATAAATTTCCTGCTCATGGTGTTTGTGTGTGTGTGCACACACACACAGATTTACAGTAAAAATGCCAAGATAGTACAGAGCCCCCAGAGACCCCTCTCCCATTTTTCCCTACTACCAATTTTACATTATTACTGTCCCGTGTTTGTCACAACTAAGAACCCAACATTGGCTCATTAATGCCAAGATAGTACAGAGCCCCCGGAGACCCCTCTCTCATTTTTCCCTACTACCAATTTCACATTATTACTGCCCCGTGTTTGTCACAACTAAGAACCCAACATTGGCTCATTGCTGTTCATTAAATTCCACGCCATACACAGATTTTGTTAGTTTTCCCGCCAACGTCCTTTTTTTCCACTCCAGGATCCAATGTGGGACACAACATTGAAAGTAGCCATCTTCGTGTTTTTATGGAACTTTGCTTGTAACTGTGGGTTGGCACTGATCACAGCCTGCTTTGTGCTGGGTTTGGTAGTGAGAGTCCTAGAACTGCTCAGTGTGGAATTCTGGCAGATATCATCTCATAGGTGTCCTGTGGAGAGGGGCATCTCCGTGGACACTAAGTTCCAATCAATCTTCTGGAAGACACTGTGGAATTGCCTGTTGGTCATATGGCCAAGGCTTTCTGAGAAAAAGAGCATGACAACATGCCAGCAACCCCATAAGTCACCCCATGTAGTCATGGAAATCACACTGAGGTTGAAAGAAGCAAGGTGCTGCGCTAGTTGTCAGTTAGCAAAGGTGGACATGCTTGGCTCTTACCCTGAATGGCATCATCCCAAATAATGATCTACAACTGACATCTTACATTTTGGAGTGGCGAGCAAGATATATATTAAAACAAGTCAAATGAAAGATTTTTAAGCATTGCCAGCTATAATCTTATTTCTGAGTCTTGTAAAGTAATTATGACTCTGGTAGAAGGAACTCACTTCCCTCCTGCAAGTAAGGGAGCAATAAATGAAGGGAGTCTCCAAGACAGCATCAACACCAAAGTTGCATGAGGCTAATAGCAATACATACCCACATCATATCTAGATGAGCCCAGACTGCCTTCAAGGATGGCAACATGGCAAAAATGACTCCATGGAAATGGGGAGAAGACTGCCATCTGGGTATGCAGGCAGAGAACTTCAGAATTATCTCAGGAACTTGACCAAGCAATCAGTAGTCTTGCAGGGGCATGGAGAGGAATTCACAGCAAGAGACAACTATTACTCCCTCTCACACCCAATCGGCCAGTTGCCGTCTGTATTAGTTATTTCTTGATGCATAACAAATTACTCCAAACCGAGTGACCTAAGAAAACAAGCATCTATTATCTCACAGCTTCTGTGGGTCAGCAGTCAGGAATGCTTAGCTGCGAGACTCAGGATCTCTCATGAAGCTGCAGGTAAGCTGTCAGCTGGGGCTACAGACATCTCAAGGTCCAAATGAGATAGGACTCACTTCCAAACAAACTTGCCTGGCTACTGACAGGTCTCAGAAGGTCCATTTCCAAGTACACTCATCGTTGGGCCCTAGCTCCTCACCATGTGGGCTTCTCTGCCTGCTGCCTGGGGTACTCCCCACACAGCAGGTGGCCTCCATCTCCCCTGGATCACTTCCTCTATGGCAGATGACTTCTCCCAGAATGACTTAAGAGGGAGGGATGGAAGCTTCCAAGATGGAAGCTGTAGTTTTCTTTATAACTTAATCTCAGAAGCGGTGTCCTCTCACGTCTGAGATATTCTGTCTGGTAGAAGTGAATCACAGCCTAGCCCACACATAGGGGAAACAGAAATGTTCACCTATTTGGGGGAGGAACATCAAATAAGCTGAGGACATATCTTTAAAATCACCCTATTCTTCATGGTATAGACAAATGGGATTCATGTTTTGTAAACATTAACCATCTTCTATACTCCAGGCACTAGACCAAGAGAGTATCACAAAACTTGGTGGAGAAATAGTGCTGAGTAATGTTTTGAAGAATTAAGTATAACATTCCATTCATATTAAAACACAATAAATACAAAATAATGAGAAAATAAGACCTTCTCTCTGAATTACACCAAATCTATGGGAACTGACAATGCTAATTCATGCATATTTGGGATTTACTGAAGTAGCCCCAGAACCTTTGAAATTGTAGACCAGGGATTGGTGATGTTTATCTTCAAGGTCCAGATCATAAATACTTTCAGAGATGTGGTCTATGCAGTCTCTGTCACAGCTACTCAGTTTAGTTGCCATAATAGAAAAGCAGCCATAGACAAGACATACATGAATGATTCTGCCTGTATTTCAATAAAACTTTATTGCAAAGCTGGCAGCTGCCCTGTGAGCCATAATTTTCCAACCATCATTCTAGACTGTGAACTTCTTTAACCTTTACATGCTACACTACTTGAGGGCAGGGGCTGTGTTCAATTCACCTTTGCAGCCCTATACCTAGTACAGCACATGGATGAGTAGGCAGGCAAAAATGATATCAACAAATGAAGACATGAAGGAGCTAATAACCAAAGTATTATTAAAATATAGATTCAATGTAGTAAAAAGTCTTAACTTGAAAATTTTCAACTGTATGTTTGATGTGTAAGGCAACTGTGGAACAACTACTGTTTATTATGTAACTCAGCTGTCAATCATATCTACACAGCACACAGACTACATTGGATACCAAAAGCCTACTTCCGACAAAGGCCTGTCATGTCTAAATTATTAACACAATAGGCCTTTGTAACTCCTTTGGGCTCATTAGGCTTAATTATGTCAAGGTCTCATTGAGGACTCTTTAAATCTGAAGATTCGTGAGATAATAAAGTATAATAGCTCCTTCGGAGCCATAAAGGTCTCTTTATGTCATGGGCTATTTGGAGATTCAATAGTCCATAAGATTAAGATCACAATATTGTAAAAATGACAACAATTACCACACCCTCAATGTCTACCAAGTGTAAGTTAATCATCAGGACTTAGATAGGCCCACCCCTCATTCACTCCTTGGATCTTTGTCAAGGAGGAAAGGTGAAAGATTATGTGAGTTCACTATTAGCCTCTCTCATGACACCTAATTCCTGGCACACAGCTCTGTCTGCTCCTGGTACAGTGTGCCTCTGCTTCTCACCTGACAAAGACATGCCCAGATGAAATGACTACCTTTGCCGTTTCTGTCTGTCTGTGTTTAGGTACCAGCTGTGCAGTAGGCTGTATACAACTGATACTGAGTGATCACAGGAGAACCAACAACCTTAGAATAAAAAAATACAAATAGTGGTTTTTTTCCAAAGACTAACTCAGAAAATGCTGATAATGATCTGTATCTGAGAAAATGTACTTTCTTAATGAAAGTACCAGAAAAGGGGACTACTGCTTTACTAGTTAAGAGACAAAATTTAAAAAATAATAAAAACCAAGGATAAATGGCTGTCTTAAAAGAAATAATGGCATCATTAAGATAAGATAGGTTTGATAACAGGTAAATTAGAGAGTAAATGGTTAGCTATGGCCTCTGAAAATTAATATGTGTTAAATTAATATGTGTTTAAAAAAACCACTATTTGTATTTTTTACCACATTTATCATAAATATTAAAAAGTAGGCTAGAAGCATGTCTGTAGTACTCCAGCCCTAACATTACAGTTACTTGCTATGACAAACAGACTTTAAGCTGGCCCTCTATTACCCTTGCCTTCTTGACTATGCCCTTGTACAGTTGCCTTGTATCGTTGAATGTAGCCAGGACCTGTTGAAACCAGCCCAATTTTCCCGCAGAACTGATGTTTATGGTTTCTTTGAATAAATACAGATATTGATCCTCCCAGTCTTAAAACTTGAGAAAGTTACAGTTGTTTTATCTGAGTTTCCTTCTCAGGAAACCAAGATTTAGGCCTCCCAAGTAGTGTCAAAGAGTTGAAACTTACCAGATCACTGCCTCTGGACAGTGAGATGCCAGACCTCTCACCCATCGTGATTGCTTAGATGACCGCTTGCTTCCTATTGACCAACTTCTCATCCTTACCTCTCCCTAATTCCTGCTTTCCCACACATGACTACATTGTCTTGCCTGCTATATGGACCCCTAATTTTACTCAGTCAGGGAGATGAATTTAAGATTGATCTCCCATCTCCTCGACTGCAGCACCCTATTAAAGCCTTCTTCCTTGGCAATACTCGGAGTATCAGTGATTAGCTTTCTATGCAGTGAGCAGCAGGACCTAAACAGAATCCCTGGAGTTTCAGTAACACTGTGACTCTCTTCTATTCTATAGAATAGGGCAATGGCAATGGGATGTCATTCTAGTGATTGTTTTACATCTCATGGTAAGGTAATGGGATGTCATTCTCATTATCCCATTATTACATTACATTAGTAAGACTACTTTGCTAGCAGATTTCCTCTAGAGTCTTGCCCTCCTTGCTGGCTTTGTAAATGCAAATTGTAATAAATCCTATAACAGCTAGAAAAAGAATTCTGCAAGCACACTAAGTGAGTATGAAAGCAGGTCCTTCCCCAGTTGAGCCTCCAGATGATAATCCAGCCCCCTAACATCTTGATTTTTGTCTTGCCGAAAACCAAGATAAGCTGTGCCTAGACTCCTGACCCACAGACCCTGCAAGGTAATTAATGTGTGTGATGTTTACAGCCACTACCTGCAAGGTAATCTGTTACATAGTTTTTTAAAAAAATACATTATTTAGGTTCCAATTATATTTTTATATAAAAATTAAAATCATAGAATCAGAATTTATTTTATATACTCCTTTTGAAATAATGCTAGCTCTTATGACATTACATTTGCATTATAGAATATAAACCTCTTGAGGGCAAAGAATTTCTCTGTCTTGGGTACCATTATATCCATAATGTCTAGCACAATCCCTGGCACTTATTTTTTAATAAATAAACATCTGTTTAGTTAACAAATTAATAAATAACATTATTGTAGTGTATGAATAATATTTCAAAGTGTTGGTGTACTATAGTTCACTTAGCTAATGAACAGTTGATTTGTTTCTAATTAATTTGATAGTTATATGTGACATGATAAATGTCTTCACTCATATAATGTGAGCCACACGTGTATTATTTCCTTAGGGATATAGACCAAAATTATGATTAAGTTCCAATAGAACAGAATGTTTTCTTCAGTAAGAGGTTGTATCCCC
Source organism: Macaca mulatta (assembly GCF_049350105.2). Classification (NCBI taxonomy): domain Eukaryota; kingdom Metazoa; phylum Chordata; class Mammalia; order Primates; family Cercopithecidae; genus Macaca; species Macaca mulatta. The sequence continues at coordinate 171,962,047 of NC_133412.1, forward strand.
ATCACATTTAGCATGGTGTCTAAAATGTGATAGATACTAAAAAATATGCTGAATGAATGCATGAGACTTTTTATTGCTCTTAATTGATGTGGCTCAATTGTTTTCAGCCTGCATTTATTTATACATTATTAAAATCACTTAACACTGTTGCTATCATTGTGTGAGAGTGTAATCACACTGTACCTTTCCCAGCACTGGTTATTAAAACTTTAAAGATATATTAGTCAATTAACAGACAAAAATATGCACAGTTGTTTTATTTTATAGCTCTTGATTACTACAAAAGTTTAGCATGTATCCTTATGTTTCTTTACTGGTGGAATTTCCTCTTTGGTGAATGGTTTCTCATATTCTTTGCATATTTGTGTATGGAGATTTCAACATTTCACTTATTTATTAAATTTCATGAACTCTTTATGTAATACTGACATTTATCATTGTTCCATTACATATGCCACAAATATATTCATTTCTAGATACTTGCAATGACTTTACATAATTATAATCAGCTAGGTTGTTATTAGATTTAATTTCACCTAAAATGCATAATGTTTTCATTTCCTTAATATTGTATGTGCATCTAGTAGCAGAGCTTCAAAACATATGAACCAAAATCCCACAGAATTGAAAGTAGAAATAGATAAATCCACAATCATAGCTGGAATCTTTAACACAGCTCTTAGTGACAGACAATACAAGAAAACGAAAAGTCGGTAAGCATATAGCAGACCTGAAAAACACTACTAACTTGATTTCATTAATGATTATATTACACTCCACCCAACAACAGCAGAATACACCTTTTATCTTCAAGTATAAATGAAACATTGACCAAGATAAGCCATATGATGGGCCATAAACCAGGTCTCCATAAATTTAGAATTTTCTCTCTAATAACAATAATATAAAATTAGAAATATCACCAGGAAAATAAGTTAAAACAACTCAAATCATTTAAAATTGAACAAAACATTTCTAGATAAACATGGATCCAAAAGAAAGTATAATAATAATTCTAAAAGATTTCTTAAATATGAGAATAAATGAAAATGAATATACAACATATCAAATCTTGGGGATGTGGCTAAAAGAATTCTTAAAGGAAACTGTATGGCATTAAATACTTATAATAAAAAGGAAAAAAAATCCAAACCAATATTATTATAAGCTTTTACAATAAGAAGGTAGGCAAAGAAGAAAGTATTAGGAAAAAAATAGCAAATAACAAAGTAAAAGAAAAAGTAAGAGTAAAAATTAATGAAATACAATGTGGACAGACAATAAAGTAAATCAAGAAAAAAGAGATAAGGTACAAATAGCAAGTGTCAGGAATAACAAAGGGGAATTTGCTACAGATCCAACAGACACCAAAAATAATAAGAGAACATTATGAACAATATTATGCCAATAAATTATTAAAATTGATACAAGATGAAATAGGAAACACAAATAATTTTATATCTATCCAAGAAATTAAAGCTGTAATTAGACACTTTTCCACACACAAAATTTTGTTGCCCAAGTGACTTTACTGGTTAATTCTATCACACAGTTAAAGAAGAAATTGTAATTAAATTCCCTTATAAAAGTAAGGTTAAAAAAAATACTTCCAAATTAATTTAATGGGGCCAAGTTAACTTTATTACCATAATAAGACAAAAACAAAGATATTATAATAAAATAAAATTATGGAACAAAGTATCCCTGTTGATTATCAGTGAAAAAATCATTTACAAAATATTAAAAATTGTTTCACATGCATAACCATGCACACACATAAATGTGGGTGCATGTGTACATATATACAATTTGGTACATATGATAACATATATATAGACACACATAACCTATGTAAACATGACAAAATACAGTAAATCTAAGGAATGACACAGTTTAACATTAAAATCAAAGAGTAAAATTTCCTATGTTAATTTACTAAAAAACATTTAAATATGATTATCTTATTAAATGCAGAAAATCATTTGCTGAAATACAAAACTCATTCAGTATAAAAACTCTGCAAACTAGGAAAAAAAAGGGAACAACACCAACTTGATAAAGAGTTCTACAAAGCTAAGATCATACATAATAAAAATTGTATATTTTCCCTTTATATTTGGAAACAAGGTAAAGATGTCTGCTCTTACCACTTCCATGTAACAGTGTGTTAAATGTAGTAGCCAGTGCAATAAAGCAAGAAAAAGAAATAAAAGGCATAAAAATGGGAAGGGAAGTTAAACTATCTTTACTGGCAGACAACATCATAGAAAACCCTAAGTTACATATAAAAAAAATAAGTCTAGGATTAATAAAGAAGTTCAATAAGGCTTATATACAAAAGTCATTTCATTTCCATATACTAGCAACATATAATTGCAAATTTAAATAAATATAATTGCATTCCTTAATACGACATAACCTGAGACAAGATTAATAAAACACTTGTAAGACCTATACATTAAAAACTATAAAATACTGCTGAGAAGCAAGTAATGAAGACATAATCAGAGAATTATAAACATGTCAACTCTCTCCAAATTGATTCACATATTCAACACAATTCCAAACAAAATCCCGGTAGACTTTTATTTAGAAATTGACAGACTGGTTCTAAAATTTATATGAAAAATATATGGGACCTCGAATACCCAGCAAACTTCACAAAAGAAGAATACAATCAGGTGGTTGATATGGCATGATTTTAAGATCTGCTATAAAGCTACAATGCTCCTGATAGTGTGTTGTTGGTATGAGAAGAGACATGTAGAACAATGGAACATATTAATGATTGTTCAAAAATATACCAAAAGTATTCAATGGGGAAAAATTCTATTCAACAAAAGAGAGAGAAATAAATATCCATGTGAAAATGAACACTTTCATACACAAAAATAACCTCAAAAAGGATTTACACTTAAACATGACAGCTAAAATTAAAAAGGTTCTAGAAGAAAACTTTAAGACCTTGAAATAAGGAAAAATTTGTTAGAAGACAAAACACATGAACTGTAAAAAAATTAGTAATAAATTAGACTTCATTATAATTAAAATCTTTAGCTCTTCAAAAGACACCACTGAGACAATGAAAAGGCAAACCATACTCAAGAGAAACTATGTTAAATATATATTTTGACAAAGAATTTATGTCCAGAATATGTGAAGAACTCTAAAGCAAGAAAGCAAACAGCTCAATTTTTAAAATAGGCAAAACATTTAAGGAGACACCACTAAAGAAGATAAACAAATGGCAAATAAGCACATGAAAAATATGTTGAATGTTACTTGTGGTAACTTAAAACTACAATGGACCCTACACTACACCCCTTAGAATGCTAAAATTAAAATGGCAGACTCTGCCAAGTATTGATTAAGTCCAATATGAATTCTAATATGTTGTGCACGAAAATATAAAATGACACGAATTTTTTTTTTTTTTTTTTTTTTTTTTGAGACGGAGTCTCACTTTGTCACCCAGGCTGGGATACAGTGATGTGATCTTGGCTCACTGCCACCTCCGCTCCTAGGTTCAAACGATTCTCCTGCGTCAGCCTCCAGGGTAGCTGGAACTACAGGCACGTGCCACCATGCCCAGCTAATTTTTTGTATTTTTAGTAGAGATGGGGTTTCATCATGTTAGCCAGGATGACCTTGATCTCTGGACCTTGTGATATGCCTGCCTTGATAGTTTGATATAAATTTAAAATTACTGTTACTATATGACCCAGAAATTCTCTTGCTAGTTATTTACTTAAGTGAAAAGAAGACATGTCCACACAAAAACATTTACAGACATGATCAGAGCAAATTTCTCCATAATAACTCCAAGCTGGAGTCAACCCATATGTTCATCAAGAAGTGTATGGATAAATAATGTTACAGCCACACAATGAAATGCTACACAGCAATAAAAAGGAATAAATTACTAAGACATGCATCAATGTGGGTAAATGTTAAACATCATTTTGCTGAGCACAGAAACATTAACACAAAAGTGTTCGTAACCTGGGCTTTGTTCTCAAGGAGCTTGCATTCCCCTAGGGAAAATCAATATGTAAACCAATAGAATAATTGTCCAAACTAGTGGGCACTGAAACTGAGAGTTCCCCTGTTTAGGGAACATACTTGAGAAAGCTACTGATTTGACATGGCATTAAGTTGGATGTTAAAAAATGGGGAAATTTCTAAGTAGACGTCAGGCATCTTTAACCAGGCCTGGCCCGTGTCTCCTCCTCCACATCCCTTCACACTCCTGTTTCCATTTCTCACAATGCTGCAGGTGTCCAAGATGCCAAGATCTTTTCCACTTCCAGGCCCTCATACCTTCTGCTCATTCACTATTCAATAGGCATGTAACAAGAGCTTACCATGAACCAAGTGCCTTTATCTCCATCTGAAATTGAACAGTCAGCCACGTTCCCGGTCTCACGAAGCTCATGTTCTGGTGGAGAGAGACAGAGAAAAATAAATGAGTAAAGAAGTGAGGAAAGAAATAAGCAAGATCATTTCAGATAGCCGTAAACGCTGCAAAGAAAATTAAAACAGAGTAGGTTAGAGCTCCATTGCCCAGTACGGTAAGCATTAGCTTCATGTGGCCATCAAGCACTTGAAAAGCGTCCAGTCTGGATTGAGATGTGCTGCTGTGTAAAATACACACCAGATTTCAAAGGCTCAGGATGAACAAAAGTGCAACATATTTTATTAATAATTTTCTTATTGATTACATGTTTAAATAATAACATTTCTGATATATTAGGTTAGATAAAATATATTATTAAACATTAATTTCAGCTGTTTTCTTTTACTTTTTTAACGGGCCTACTAGGAAATTTTGAATTGCCTATGTGGCTTATATTCTATTTCAACTAAAGAACACTGTTCTGGAAGGCTGGTTCGGAAAGATTATTCTGTTCCCTGTCTCGGCCATGTGTTGCCCTGGGCTTCTTCTGGCTAGCTCCTACCTATCCTTTAGATTTCATGCCCAGAGGAGTAATTAATTCATTTTGTCTCTCTTCCACCATCAACAAGCTGTTAGACACAGGGACTGTTGCAGGGTAGGCTAGCTGACTGACAATTCAGTGTGCTTGGAGGTTAGGGCATGAAAAGAGATTGATGTCCAAGGCCAGACAGATGTGAAACTGTCTAAATAAAATGGGGAGATGCTGTGGGGTCTTATGCAGGGTGTGGACCCACCAAGGCACTATCATACAACGATGCTGTGCACAGTCATCATTAGGGTAGAGATAAAATAGTTGATGCAAGACCTTGTAGATTCTGATGGATCCTGTTGGGTACTGACAGGTTTTTCCTGCAGTTACTGTGCATCCTTGTTTGGAAAATAAATACCAGTCAGAGTTTACTCCCAGAGTTCCAAAGTGTTCAGACTGTATCCTAGAATCTGCTTTGTACTCACCTATAATTAATGTTGCATTGTCTGTAAGAAAATAGTAATGATTAGAATATTCTCTGTATCCTCTGTATTTTTCTAAATGTTTGAAGTATTCCAGAATAAAAGTGATATATAAATACACATAATCTATATTAGATTATATCTATATTATATATGGATGTTAGATATATTAGATATAGATATCAATTATATCTATATTAGAAATAGATTGAAAACTATGAAAGATCTCTCAGAATAACAATTCTGCCATGAGTAAGATGATCACGCCATATTATCATAAGCTCTTCCACTTGATGCATTAGGTCCTCATTGATTTTTCATGCACACTTTTCCTGGGGCCGCTTGCAAATGTAGAGCTAATACAATAGTCCTTAAAATATGTAAAATTATGTTCAGGTGCCATGCTCCTGCTATCATTCCCAACACTGGTGCACTTGAATCAATTATCTGTTATTCTTTCATGTTCATCTTTCCAACTGGGAACCATCTGTATCCCAATAACTCATGGGTTGACCCATTTCCTGATCAAATTTGTCTTACTTATGGCACCATTAAGTAGAAAAAAATCAACATCCTCGCAATCTCCCACTCACTTATTACAGGGCATTTAGACCGAACATCAAAAATGCATACCCCACAAGAACAGGTTCTTTACTGCACACGGGACTTTCCAGAGTGACATGATTGCATGGCTTTTCACTATCAGTTTAAAATGTTTCACTCCCAGTGTCAAACACAGGAACAGAGTTTGGAAGTTACATCACTGAAGTAAGAATGTGAGGCCATTCCTACCCTTTCTAGACTAATAATCTGCTGCTTGTCTTCATCTAGCCAAGGAAAACTGACATACACAATAATTAAAATTGTATTAACCATCCCCATGCCTTTGCAGACACTTTAACCTCCAACAGGAAAATCATATCTGCCCATACGTATCCCTGAAAAATCCTATTCAATGTGCCGGCTCAGCTTAAATGTCGTGTGTCCTCCGAGAATTCATCCTTTAACAGGAGAAATTGTTGGTCCCAATCGTGCGTTCATAAAGTATTTGGTTTGCAAATCTGGTTCATTGCTGTCAAATTTCGAGGGAATATGGTCCCTGTAGCCTGAACTGGAGAGCAGGTTGCATAGATTCAAACCCTGACTTATCATACTCTAGCCTGGAGAACTCTGTTAGTTATCTAACTGTTCTCTGTGTGTCAGCAACTGAAAATGGGAACAATGGTCCAAGCCTGCCTGGGTCATTACGGAGACTAAATTGGTTAATTGTTTAATATTTTTTTAATGCTTACAACAGAATCTGCCATACAGCGTTTATTAAACTTAAAATAAAATGTAAAAAGCTTATTTGCCTCTATCCACCTCTACCCTAGGAGACGTTTAACTGTAGGAGACAGATCATCCACATTTCTGTTTCCTACATACCCAACACTGGGTCAGAAACACAGTTGATGCTCAAGCTTTAAAACACAAAACAGCACAAGACACTGCCGAGTTATTTTCTATAGCGACTCCCACGTGCCCCAAATCAAGGGGATATATTGCTGTTTTCAAAAAGCACGTTCTCATTGGAGCTCACCTTCTCTCATCCTGGACTTTGACTGTGAGACCACCACATGAATGAGTCTAACCTAGCCTGCTGGAGGATGAAAGGTCACAGTGAGAGAATCAGGGTGCGGCCAGCCCTTAGCCAACAGCCTACCAACCACCAACCACGTGAAGAGGCTAGCCTAGATCATCAAGCCGGCAGCCAGTCAGCCAGCTTTCCAGAGGGTCAGGAGATACACCAACATGCCATCCCAGACAGAAGCCATGCAGCTGCCTTACAGAATTGTGAATTACATAGAATGGGTATTTTTTTAAACCACTAAATTTTGGATTGGTTTTATTACACAGCAAAAGATGTTAGATGTTAAAGCAAACTAGATATGTCCTGAGAAGGATTCCTAAGAGATGTTACAGCAAACTAAATATGGCCTGAGAAGGATTCTGTTCTTCTATATTTGACTCCTTGTGGACGAACTGCAACCTGATTTAGTAAGTAGACAAGATTGAAATCCTGACTTAGGAGTATGCTCCAGTAACAGTGGCTGAGTCTTGGCCAATCCCAGCATCCATACTTCAACCAGTTATACATTGTGAGTGTTCAAACTATTCAAATAAGGCAAACGCCAACCTGTAACCTATCCAGCTCTTTCTTACCTCACCTCCAATTTCTGTATGTCACTTCCCTTTTTTTATTTTTGCCTATAAATTTGTTCTGACCACAGGCATCCCTGGAGTCTTTATGAATCTGCAGTGATTGTGTGGGCTGCCCGATTCGCGGATCGTTCATTGCTCAATTAAACTCCTTTTAATTTAATTCAGCTGAAGTTGTTCTGTTACCAGAGATATAAGCATGAACCTTTTCTTCTCACTCAAAACTTATGTAACTAGAACAGTAACTAGGACATAAGAAGTATTCAGTAAATATTTGTATCAAAGGCAGCATAGCTTAGTAGTTAAGATAATTCTTTTATTTTTTTTTTTCCTTTGAGACCGAGTCTTGCTCTTTCACCAGGCTGGTGAAAGACACCAGGACAGTGGCACGATCTCGGCTCAGTGCAACCTCCGCCTCCTGGTTTCAAGCGATTCTCCTGCCTCAGCCTCCCGAGTATCTGGAACTTCAGGCGCACACCACCATGCCCAGCTAATTTTTGTATATTTAGTAGAGACAGGGTTTCACCATGTTGGCCAGGATGGACTCCATCTCTTGACCTCGTGATCCACCTGCCTCAGCCTCCCAAAGTGCTGGGATTACAGGCATGAGCCACCATGCCCGGCCTTTTCTTTTCTTTTTTTTTGACAGAGTGTCACTCTGTTGCCCAGGCTGAAATGCAGTGGTGCAATCAGGGTTGACCCCAGCCTCAACTTTCCAGGCTCAAGCAGTTTTCCAGCCTCCGCCTCCGGAGTAGCTGTGACTATAGGTGTGTACCACCACATCCAGCCTATTTTTTTTTTTTTTCATATTTTTGTAGAGACAGTGTCTCATTATGTTGCCTAGGCTGGTATTGAACTCCTGGGCTCAAGTGATCCTCCTGCCTTGGCTTCATGGGATTATAGGCATGAGCCACAGCACCTGGTCTTAAGAGACTTCGTGTCTGTGAAACTACACCTCAGTCTCCTCATCTGCTACTAATAATTACCATCTTATAGGATTTTTTTGAGAATTAAATGAGTTATTGGTTAATATGTATTTTGAACAATGCCTCACACATAAGTACTCCATATTATTTCTGCTTTAATAGGATGATACTTACATTATTTTTACAAGGCAACTTATTTTGAAGTTGGTGATAAAAATAAGAAAAAATCACAGCCAACATTATAAATATCATTTATTTTACATTTATTATGTGCTAGGCGCTATCCTAAACTCCTTTTTGTCCTAAACTTTTGTTCTGCATGTTTTTATTTACTTATCATAGTTATAATGTTCTTCCAAGGTATTTCTTCCTTTTTGGAATTTAAACTGCTGGAGGAAAAAATGTACAAATTCTATTTATTATTATTATTAAGAACTGGGAAGCGCATTTTATTGTCTGTATTGCCTATAGTTCACCTTTATATAATAGACAGAACGATAATTGAATAACCCCCTCTTGATTTAGAAAACTCATTTCAGCTTTTTCTACCAATAAATGACCTAGTGACAGATCTACAGTATTCTGTTCACAGCATATTTGAGTTTCAGCTATTGTATAACATACTCTAGTTGTTAATTATGGTTGTATTTGTTTTCTTATTTGGAACACAGAATTCTAGAAATAAACCGTTGTTCCTTTTTGTCCAGAGCATGCTAATCCCTGACCTGACATCTCTGGTCTATGCCTACGGAGGGAAGCTGGGAATTCGAAAGTGTGTTTTTTTATGTACAACATGTAAAGCTGAGACCTAAGTAACTTAACAATAATGATACTACAGGCATTACTCTCCCTATGCAGATTTATGCAAATTGTTGTAAATTTCCAAGGACCCCTAAACCATGGCCTCAAAGCATTCCTGCTGTGGGCAAGCAAGGTTTTGAATAATAATGGAAAATGTGACTGCATTGCACAATGTCAGCCCAGTAAAGGTGACTCCTTAAAACCACCCTCTCCCAGGTATTTCCTGCCAGGCAGTCACATTTGATGGCATCCAAGCCACACAGCATATCTCCAAGGAAGACATTGTTTCCTTTTTTTTAATTATGGGAAGTGAGGCCCAGAAGAGTAAGTGCCTTGACCAAGGCACAGCTGGAAAACAGATTTGCCCTCTCTCCCTAGAATGTGAATTTCTCCAAGCCAACTTGACCTTCCTTTCAATCTAGACCCATAGTACCCGGTGAAATGTTCTTGCTACAATAGAAATTTGTTAATGAATTCATTCAATAAATATTTATTATTTATCACATGCCAGTTAAATCACCATTTATGAAACAATCCAACACACAAACACATTTGTATCTAAGAACTTGTATTACAACGTTATTTTTAATAATGAAAAACTGTCTAACGGTGCAACAATAGAGAATTCGTGAAATGTACTGTAAAATATTCACAGCCCGGACTATCCTACAGCCATTTTTATAGAAGATCTAATGATGTAGAGTAGGGGTCAGCACTTTCAGCCTGCCACTTGTTTCTTAGGTAAAGTTTTATTGGAACACAGCCATGATCACTCATTTACGGCTGCTTTTCACTGCAATGGCAGCGTTTGAGGATTCGGGACACATGCCAAATAGCCCACAAAGTTTGAAATATTTATTATCTTACCTTTTACCGAAAAAGTTTGCCAACCCCGATACAGAGAAACGTTCATAAAATGATAGGTGTAAAGGGCAGAACATTAAAAAAAAAAATGCTTACAGATATTATGACTGCAATTTCCTTCCAGCTAGTTTTGATCAGCCACTCATGTTATTCAATTTGATGATGGCTGATGAGTGTCGCTGCTTCCTGTACTGCAGTCACTGCCCTGCCTACCTCCTGGGCACTGAGAACCCAGGGGTGCATCAGGTAACCCTACCTTCGAGAAGTTCACAGTTTAGGCAACTGGTTTAAATATTACTGGAGAGAAAATAAACTTATTTATACCAATTTCTTTGAAAAGAAAGCAGAAACTAGAAAATTACAAAGAGTACCCTTTATCGTGAAAAACTATAAAAATGAATTCCAGTGATAGAACTACAAAGAGAAATTACAAAATCTAAATTTTATATTATATTATGTGCTCTATCAAAAAGTAACAACCCAAGAGGACAAAAAAGATGGAAAATAAATGATTAGAATAAAATACACTCTGTTTAAATGAGTGTGTATGTATGTATGTATCCATTGGTAGTGTATACATATACACAAATAAATAATTCTATAGGTAGAATGAGAAAATGTCTATTATTTTTCATGTATATGGAACTCTAATATATGTTAGTTTCCAAAGTGTATTACATACAACACATTTCAAAGAATCAATATAACACAGCCCAAGTTCTCTGATTACAATGCAATTACAATTTTAAAGCAGCCATAAAAATATCGTCAATGCCTCTTTCCCTTAGTATACTTGGAAATATAATGGGCCAAAAGTGGAATCAAAATTAATTTTTAAAAATTATGTATACTTAGAATAAATTAGAAATCAGTATACTATGTATCACGACCTTTGTGAAAAGCTAAATTAATATTTAAGACAAATGCATAGCTTTACTGAATTTATTTTAAGCAATAAGAATTTAAAATAAATTGGTATGATTGAAAATTTGTAAACAACTTGTTAACATTAATAAAAGAATTAAGCAAGTTTGTTTTAACAAGATTAATACTCAAGAAAGTTGTTTATTTTCCGAAAATAACCAATTACTAAAAAACTTAACAAAAACATTCTATTAACAATAGCAACAATTCTGTAAGATATAGTAATAATCTATCAAAAGATATGTCACATAGCTATGAAAATAATTACAAAAATGCCATTGAAGTACTTAAAAGGAGACCTACGTGAAATATAGTCAGGTTTTTAGAAGAACTAGCATCATAAAGATACAAATTTTTCCCAAAATTATTATATTACAATTACAATCCAACGGTTTGGCTTGGCTTGTCAGAAAACTTGCCTTGATGTGTTACAAACTTCTGGTAACTAAAACCATGAGGTCAATGCAGGCAATAGAAAATGGACTGAAAACTGAAGCCCAGAAATTGACCTATGCAAGTATGGAGGACCAGAACTGGCCCAAGGGTGGCAATAAATTGTAGTATAGGGGAAACAGGATCACACAATAAAATGTAAAGAACAATTTTACTTCCCCATATGGAAAATAAAATGTCACATACCTACCTTATAGTATCCTCAAGAAAGAAATTTCAGACATAATAAATACCTAAATCTAAAAAGGAGAAACTCTAAAATTGTGGGAGAATGTATAAGAAAATATCTTTATGATATAAGGGCAGTGAAGAATTTCTTGAAAAAATCTAACAAGAAGCCTTACATAGTAAAAAATTAAATCTAGTGGAATTGACTGAAAAAATTAATTCTACATAAGCAGTTCTGCGTAACAACAACAAGAAACTCTCAACTATAAGAAAAGACAGGCCAGACTGAGAAAAGATGTTTATAAAGCCTAGAACTAAACAGAAAAGGTATCTAGAATACACAATAAACTACTACAAATGTAGAAAATTTAAAAGAAAGAAGAGGAAATAAATTTCTGAAAAGTGTTGGCGAATGATCTGAAAGGAAAGTCACAAGAAGATATTATAACGATTAATATAGAGAGAAATTGTGTTCACCTTAATCATCTGAGATGTGCAAATAAAAACAATAGTAAGACACCATTTCATTTCACACTCATCAGACAGTCAAACACACAAGTGTCTAATGATACTTAGTTACAGTGAATATCCGAAGAAACAAGAACTGTATGCTGTTGGTGGGATGCAAAGTTGGTTTGATAAATTTGAAGAACAATTTGGCACTGTCTAGGAAAGCTGAACATATCAATGCCCTTCAAGTTAGAAATTTCACTTCTAGGCATATACCTAAAATACACTGAACTATCTATAAAAAATAAGTAAATATAGAAGTTGCAAAATGTTCATCTCAGTATTTCCTGTAAGAAACACTGGAAAGCTAAATATCCATTGTATGAAAATTGGATTTAAGATGTTTATAGTCCTGCAATGAGAACATTGGACAGCAATTAAAAAAAAAGAACTGGAACTAACATGCCACCATGAGTGATTTTCAAAAGCATATTGTGTGTGTGTGTATGTAAAACGCAAGTTTCAGGATCTGCTGTGGTAATGAAGGAGTAAGATTCTTTTGAGCAGATGACCCCACAGCAAACAACTTTAGAATAGGTATGTGATAGTACAAACAGCTGTTTGAAGTCACTGGATAGTGTGCAGAAGTAGATGAACTCTGGCAGGGAGTCTATGCACAGAGAAGTGGAAGGAATAAAGTCAGTCCCCATTTTCATGGCTTTTAGCCTAACACAAGTCAGCAAAACATTTGAGATAGCAAGGAGGGCCAGTGGGAAAAACACAATGTTTCTGGTTTGGAGAACCAGAAAACTATATACAGGAAATCTATGGCTACTGAAGAAAACTGAAGAATTCTAGAAAGGAAAGAGCCAAGGACGGATCCTTAAATTCTACCTCCCTGTATCTCTGACTGACAGAGACTCACACTCAGATCACCCAAGCACACAGATTCAAAGCACTCCAGCTAAACAAAAAATATGTGAAGAGAGACGAGATGCCACCCAAGAAACAGAGTTTGCAGTTCAATTCTATCCAATATAATTGACTGCTAAAACAAAGGGACATCATTCACCAGAAAAAAGTGAAAGAATAAAGAATCTCCACAAATTAGTATCCACAATGTCTCAGTTACAGTCCAAAACTGTAACCAGATACAGCTGGGCACAGTGAGTGGTTCATGTTTGTAATCCCAGCATTTTGGGAGGCTGAAGCAGGAGAATAGCTAAAACTCAGGAGTTTCCGACCAGTCTAAGTTACATAGTGAGCCCCTGTCTCTACGAAACATCAAAAAATTAGCTAGATGTGGTGGCACATGCCTGTAGTTCCAGCTACTCAGGAGGCTGAGGTGGGAGGATTGCTTGAAACCAGAAGTTCAAGGCTACAGTGAGCTGCGATGGTGCCACTGCACTCCAGCCTGGGCAACAGAGTGATAACCTGCCTCAAAAAAAATAAGTAAGTAAAATACCAGACACACAGAGAACCAAGAATACAAAACACATGCAAAGGAGAAAAGAAAATAAACTGAGACCAACCCTAAGATGATCCTAATATGGAAAACAAAAGACCAAGATTTTAAAGTGGCTGTTATAATTAACAATTAATTAATTTTTTAAATAGACTCATGCTAAATAATAAGATAGGAAACATCAGATGAGAACGAGGCCTAAAAAAATAATCATAGTAACAGAGACAACAAAGGAAAGATTATGTAAACTGGAAATAAATTGGTAGAAATTATCCAAAGAACCAAAGAGAAAAAGAAATGTAAAGACGAGCAGCGACTCAGGGAGCTGCTAAATAATACCAAGTGTTCCAACATATGTGTAACTGGAGCTCCAGAGCGAGAGGAAAGAAAAAACTGGGCCAAAAATAATATTTGAAAAAGAAAGGCTGAAAATGTTCCAAACACGATGACAGACAGAAGTTTACAGATATAAGATACTGATAAACATCAGTCAAAATAAACATGAAGGAACATCATAGTTAAACTGTTGAAAGCCAAAGGTATAAGTCAAATATGGAAAACACTGAGAGAAAAACAAATATGTATTAAAGTCAACAGTAAATGAATAAATATCAGAAACTATAGAGGTCAGAAGACTGTGGAAGATTTTGTTACTGAAAAAATGAAAACAAAAGCTCTCCACCCAGAATTATATGCAGCAAAAATATTCCTTAAGAATAAAAGTAAAATAAATATATTTTCAGATTAAAGAAAACTAGGAGAGTAACCACCCAAAAAGCTTCACTGCAAGAAATGCTTCCCATCAAGCTGAAGGAAGAAAGCTCAGATCTTCAAGATTAAAAAGAAAAAAAAAAGGCATTTCATCACAGCACACAGCAGCCTTGACCTCCTGGTTTCAAGCAATCCTCCCACCCCAGCCTCCCAAGTAGCTGGGACTGCAGGCCTATGCCACCGCGCCTGGCTAATTTTTTGATGTTTTGTAGAAACAGGGTCTTACTATGTACCCTAAGCTGGTCTCAAACTCCTGAGCTCAAAAGGGCATTTCTGCGCCTTTTTTTTTTTTTTTTTTTTTTTGGAGATCTGAGCTTTCTTCCTCAGAAATCTTTGTAAATCCAAAAGTCTATATTTTTTGTTTCATTCTTGCTAATTTTTTATGATACATGTAAATATTTAAAACAACATATGTAATGTTTCTGGTGAGTTTTAAAATGTATGTAGATGTTACACATACAATGACTATAGCCTAAAGCACAGGATGGGAGATATGAGACTAGTGCAGTTTCAAGTTTTACTATTTTACATGAAGTGGGATACTGTTAACAATATATAAACTGTGAAGATGCAAACAGGTATATTATAATTTTTACAGCAACCACTGAAATTATAATGTAATTAATGGTAGCGAAAAAGCCAACATAAACATTAAAGAGGGAATTCTAAAACATGTTCACATTATTTTTTAAAGGCAGAAACGGAGGAATAGATAATCCGAAACCAGAAAAGACAAGTACAACATAAATTAAAATGTAGCTCCAAACCCAATCTTATAAATAATTATATTAAGTGTTAAGGGATTAAGCACTCCCATTAGAAAGAAGATACAGGCACATCTCATTTTATTGTGTTTTGCTTTATTGCACTTCACAGGTTCTGTGTTTTTTTACAAGCTGAAGGATTGTGGCAACCCTGAGTTCAGCAAGTCTTTTGGCACCATTTTTCCCAAACAGGTGCTCACTCTGTATCTCTGTGTGACATTTTGGCAATTCTAGCAATATTTCAAACTTTTTCATTATTATCACATCTGCTATGGTGACCAGGGGCCAGTGATCTTTGATGTTACTGTTGGAATTGTTTTGGAGTACCACAAAATACCCATTTAAGATGGTGAACTTAACCAATAAATGTGTGTGTTCTGACTGCTCCACTGACCAGCTACGTTCCCCTCTCTCTCTCTCTCCTTCAGGCTTTCTATTACTTAGGACACAACAATACTGAAATTAGGCCAAATAATAACCATATGATGGCCCATAGGTGTTCAACTGGAAGACAGAGTCACGTTATCTCTCACTTTAAATCAAAAGCCAGAAATGATTAAGCTCAGTGAGGAAGGCATGTCAGAAGTTAGGTATCTTGTGCCAAATAGTTAGTCAAGTTGTAAATATAAATGAAAAGTTCTTGAAGGAAATTAAAGGGGATATTCCAACCAAGACACAAATAATAAAAAAGCAAAACAGCCTTATTGCTAATATGGATAAAATTTTAGTGGTCTCCATAGAAGATCAAACCAGTCATAATATTTTCTTAATCCAAATCCTAATCCATGACAAGGACCTAACTCCTTTCAATTTTATGAAGGCTGAAAGAGATGAGGAAGCTGCAGATAGAAAGCTGGAAGCTAGCAGAGGTTGGTTCATGAGGTTTAAGGAAAGAAGCCATCCCCATCACATGAAAAAAAACAAGGTGAAGCAGCAAGTGCTGATGTAGAAGCTACAGCAAGTTACCCAGATCTACTTAAGATTATTGACACATTAAACAACAGATTTTCACTGTAGATGAAGCAGCCTTATATTGGAAGAAGATGCCATCTAGGACTTTCATTGTGAGAGAGGAGAAGACCATGCCTGGCTTCAAAACTTCAAAGAACAGGCTGATTATTGTTAGGGTCTACTGCAGCTGGTGGCTTTAAGTTGAAGCCAATGCTCATTTACTATTCCAAGAACTCTAGGGCCCTTAAGAGTTATGCTAAATCCACTCTACCGGTGCTCTACAAATGGAACAACAAAGTCCAGTTGATGGCACATCTCTTTACAACATAGTTTAGTGAATATTTTGAGCCCACTGTTTAGACCTACTCCTCAGAAAAAAAAAAAAAAAAAAATTGGAAATGTACTGCTCGTTGACATTGCATCTGGTGACCAAGAGCTCTGATGGAGATGTACAAGGAGGTGAATGTTGTTTTCATGCCTGCTCACACATCCAATCTGCAGCCCATGGATCAAGGAATAATTTTCACTTTCAAGTCTTGTTATTTAAGAAATATATTTCATAAGGCTATAGCTGCCATACATAGTGATTCTTCTGATGGGTCAGGGCAAAATAAATTGAATCCTCTGGAATGCATTCACCATTCTAGATACTATTAAGACCATTCATGATTCATACGATGAGGTCAAAATGTCAACATACACAGGAGCTTGAAAGAAGTTAATTTCAACCCTCATGGATGCCTTTCAGGGATTCAAAACTTCAACGGAAGAAGTAACTGCAGATATAATAGAAAGAGCAAGACAACTGAAAGTGGAAGTGGAACCTGAAGATGTGACTGACTTACTGAAATCTTATATAAAACTTGAATGAATGAGGAGCTGTTTCTTATGGATAAGCAAAGGAATTGGTTTCTTGGGAAGGAATCTACTGCTGGTGAAGATGCTGTGAATTTGTTGAAATGACAACAAAGCATTTAGAATTTTACCTTAACTTAGTTGATAAAGCAGTGATAGGGTATGAGAGGATTCATTTCAATTTTGAAAGAAGTTCTACTGTGGGTAAAATGCTATCAAATAGCCTTGTGATGCTACAAAGAAATTTTTTTGAAAGGTAGGGTCTATCAACATGGCAAACTTCACTGTTTTCACTATTGTCTTTTTGTTTTGTTTTGTTTTGATCTGATTTGGGTGTTTTTTTGAGAAAGAATCTTGCCCTGTCACCCATGCTGGAGTGCAGTGGTGTGATCATGGCTCACTGCAACCTCTGCCTCCCAGGCTCAAGAGATCCTCCATCCTCAGCCTCCTGAGTAGCTTGGACTACAAGCATGCACCACCACACTCAGCTAATGTTTTATTATTTCTATAAAGATGGAATTTTATCATGTTGCCCAGGCTGATCTCAAACTCCTGGGACTCAGGCACCTGTCTTGGCCTCTCAAAGTGCTGGGACATTGTTGTTTTATTTTGAGAAATTGCTACAGCCACCGCCACCTTCAGCGATCTCCACTGTGATCAGACAGTAGCCATGAACATCAAGGCAAGACCCTCTACCAGCAAGAAGATTATGACTCACTGAAGAATGAAGATTATTAGTATCCTTTAATAATGAAGCATTTTAAAATTAAGGTGTGTACATTTTTAAGATATTATTGCACACTTATATTACAGTATAGTGTAAACATAACTTGTATATGCTTTGGAAAACCAAAAAAATTACGTGATTTGCTTTATTGTGATATTTGCTTTGATGCTGTGGTCAGAAACCAAATGTATTGTGCCTGTACATATAATGGAAAAGTACTCAAAAATGAAAAGAAACAAACACAGATAAATCTCAAATAATTACAATGATGAAAAGAAGTCCGACTAAAGAATCATATATAGTTTAATTCCATTTATTCAGAAAAAAGTATCTAGTACATGTAAAGTAATATATAGCAAGAGAAGGCAGATCAGTCATTGCCTAGTGATGAGGGAGAGGGTCTGGCAGGAGGGGTTACAAAGGAATATAATAAAACTTTTTGGAATGATGGATGTGTGCATTATCTTGATTGTGGTGATAGCTTTACTGAAGTATGCATATTTCAAAATTTTTCAAATTGTACACATTAAACATAGAGGATGTGTAATATGTTCATTATACCTCAATAAAGCAACTAAAATATAAATAACAATAAGATAACTAAGGAAAATAGAAATATTTAGAAATTGCATATCACATTTCTAAAGAATCCATAGTCAAAAAACTCACAAAAAATGAGAAAATATTTTTAACTAAATGTTAATGGAAATACAATATCTCAAAATTTGTGAGACATAGATAAAGTCATACATAAGGAAATCTGGTGCCAATATATATTACATTTCAAAGGACACCTACAATCAATTATCTGAGATTTAACATTCAAGGCAAGGTAAAGGAAGAATTAAATGTAAACTAAGAATAAACAAGAAAAGAATGATAAAAGCAGAAACAAATGACATAAAATTTTAAACTAATATATGATTCTTTGGAATAAATAATGTAAATAAGCCTCCACATAGACTGATAAATAAAAAAAAGAAATAAGACATAAATTCCTAATATTAAGGGTGAGAGGATGGGCATCAGTAAGGATTCTGTGGACCTTAAAAGGAAATTATGGACAACATTTCGCTTATAAATTTTAAAACCTAAATAAAATGGGCAAATTCCTCGATAAACAGAAGTAACCAAAATTCACCCAATAGGAAATAGAAGCTCAATAGCCCTATATAAATGAAATCATTGAGTAAAATTCTTTCCACAAACAAAATTTCATGACCAGATTGTTTGATTGGTGAATTCAATCAAACATATATCAGAGAAATAATATCAACCATACACAAACTCATTCAGAATATATAGAGGAGAAGAGAATTCTTTACAACTCATCCTACAAATCAGAGATTACTAAATCAAAAGTAGATAAAAACATCACAAGAAGAGAAATTATAGATAAGTATTCATTCCTCTTGAATCTGGATGCAAAATCCTTTACAAAAGTTTAGCAAATTAAATAAAACAATATGTAAAATCAGTGATATTTTATGACTCAGTGGATTTTACCTCAATGGTGCTAGGTTGATTTAACATCTGAAACTTAATCAATGTAATGCACTAAATAAAAGCATATAAAAGGGAAAAAAAACTTATGACAAGGTAATAGATAAAGATAGTCTTTGAAAAAATTCAAAATACTTACGTGATTAAAAAAAAAAAACCCTCACCAAACTAGTAATTGAATGAGATTCCCTTAGCCTAATTGAGGACATCTACAAAAGCTCTATGACTAACATCATTCACAATGGTAAAAGACTTTCTGCCTATCACCAGAAAAAAGACAAAGAGGTCTTCTCTCTTTACCTCTGTTCAGCACTGCATTGGAGGTCCTAGATGGCATCATAAGGCAATAAAAAGAAAAAATAAAAGGCATATAAATTGAACAATATCTTAGTCCATTTTGTGCTGTTACAACAAAATACTCTAGATTGGGTAGTTTATAATAAACAGAAATTTAGTTCTCACAATTTCTGGAAGCTGGGAAATCCAGGATCTATGGGTTTTGTCTGATGAAGACCTTCTTGCTACGTCATAATACAGTGAAAGATCAAAGAGAGGGAGAGAGAGAGACAGAGCACACAAGAAGAGAGGAAACCCATCTTTATATATAAACCCACTCCCAGGAGAGTGACATTAATCCATTCATTAGGGTAGTGACCTCATGACCTAAACACCTCTTAAAGAACCCACCTCCCAGCACCTCCACGTAGGGAATCAAGTTTCCAACACATGAACTTTAGCAGGGACACATTCAAACCATAGCAAAGGGCATAAAATGAAAACTTCTTCATTTGTCGATGATAAAACTTTGTATCTAAAATCAAGCCATGAAAGAAAAAACTGATAGAAAGGTCCTAAGAAGATCCTTAAAAATCTACAAAATAAATAAAATGCTAGAAGCAAGAAGTGAACTGAATAGCATGACAGAATAAATGGTCAATATAAACATCAATATAATGCATTTCTACCTACTAGGAATAAACAGTGAATACATACCAGGAATAAAACACCGAGAACTACAAAATTTCGCAAAGAGGAATCAAAGGTGACCCACGTAAATACAAAGATATTCAATGCCACCTCAATACAAAACCTTTTAGGCAGCTTTATTTTTTTAAATTAGCAAGTCAATTCTAAAATTTATATAAGAAAAACAGAGGATCTAGAATAATCAAAATAATTTTGAAAAAGAAGAGCATGGATGTTCATACCTCCTACTTTCAGCATATACTAGAAAAGTACAGTAATAAAGACAATGTAGTATTGACGTAAGAATAGGCATATAAATGACTTAAATAGAATTAAGGTTTCAAAAATACATCCACATTTATATGGCTAACTAATTTTTCCAAAGATGTTAATACTAGTCAATGAAGAAATGACAGTCCTTCAATAATAGGAACAACTAGATTATCTGTACAAAAAAAAAACCCTAAATGAACACTGATGTTTATCTCACACAATAGAAAAATATAACTTAATATAGATTACTGACTTAAATATGTGAGCTGAAACAAGTATCTAGAAGAAAAACTAGAAGCCAATCTTTGTAACAATGGGCCAGGCAACAATTTCTAAAACAAGAACCAAAGCACAAGCCATGAAAGAAAAAACTGATAGAAAGGACTTAATCAAAATTAAAAACCTTTCATCTTTCAAAAACGTGTTAGGAAAATGTAAAGCTATGCCACTTACTAGAAGGAAATATTTGCAAATCATATATCTGACAAGGAACTTATGTGGAGATTCTATAAAGAATTACTATCAGTCGATGACAAAAAAACAAACAAATCTATTTTAAAAACTGATATAACATTTGAACAGATACTTCACTAAAGAAGATATATCAAAGATCAATAAGCATGCAAAAACAAGCTTGACATCAATAGTCATCAATAAAAAATAAAGATAATTACTGAAAGATTCTATTCATAACACTTAAAAACATGTAAAGAATCCCATATATAAAACAATTTTTATGGAGTTACAGGAACATATAAATATATACAAGTATGTAGATGTTTTATGCAGGCACATATATGTATATAATGTGTTGATATTCATAGCATATGTATAGATGTTAAAATTAATATATGTCGTTGTATAGAAACTTGTATGGAAATAATAGATACCAACATTCAAAATGGAGATTTTGAGGAAGAAAGAAAAAGGACATTGGAATAGTAGAGTAATATATGAGATTTAAACTATTTCTCTAATATTTAATTTGTTACAGTCTGTTAGAATTTTATACAGTATAGGGGCATACTCATAGGATATGTATATTAATATAAAAATCCATAATTCCTTGGCTGGAACCTTTGGGGCAGATGGTTTCATATTTCAGAAGTTTTTTAGATTTTAAAAATGTAATATGATCCATGTACTGGATATGACTTAACAGCCCCAGCAGGATCTGAAGCAGCAACCTGTAATTAAACACATGAATATTTCTGCTACAGAAGACATGAATATTCACACAAAGAGGGCTCTGATAACGACTATAAATAGCCTCACTTCAGTTTAGGTCAAGGTCTGCTGCCAAGTGAGTTTGCCACAAACTTTTCTTAAAATGTGTTTTTCAGAACTGTTCAGATTTTGGTATTGCTGATAAGGAATTGTGGATCAACAGTAGTTTGGGGGAAGTTTAAGATATTTAAAATAATTATAAGGAATAGATAGAACTCAAAATTGAGCTCTCTTTGGTTACCTACACAATTGGCTAAGGCATAAAAATAAACAATTAACCATCTTCCTTTTTACTCTCCCTAAACAGCTACAGAGAATCCTCCTCTGACACACCCCTGATTTTATTTTCTCTGCAGTGTTCAGATTCAAGCTCAAGTGGGCACCCCTCATTCTCACCCTGTAGTGTTACGGGCTCTGACATTGCTTTCTCATCTCATGACCCACACTTCTGAGTTTTTAGTCTTTACTTCTGCAAATGCTCAAAGCTAAATTTATATTAAGCTTGTTCTGCTTCCTTCCAATATGCTCAGCAAAATACTGTCTGCCTGTTTAACTCTTTAACTTAGAAGTGGATTCTATCTAAGGCCTGATATGGCCAATTTTCCCACAACCTGCATGTGCTGTTCTGCCTACAGTCGCTGTTGACATCAACATACTCTGGTTGCTGTGGTGATGAAGGGGGCATTGAAAATTCTTTTCAGATTAAAACTCACTTTCTGTGTGGGGTCCAGCCTGAGGATGCTTCCCACCCTTAGTCCATGTGATGAGACTTCCTGCGTCTCATCATCAAACCTCCCCCAGGCAGCAGCAGTAGCACTGAAGGCCTGTCTACACACTTGTTGCCCATACCATGTGAGTCCATTGCTCTTAGATTTGAGAACTTTCATAGACCTGTAAAATTTTATGAAAAGTTTTTGAGATGACCATACGATTGCCAAGTTTTGTCTTCAGCTAAATTGGTCATGAACAACTACACAACCTACTACCACCTCTCACCATCATTCCTAAAGGGGAATACATTCAGCTCTTTGGAGTATTTGCTGTTGGCCTCATTTTTCTGTTTCTGTCGTAGTTCAAGGAAAACTTTTTTTTTTTTTACAAAGGGTTCTGGTGCATGGACTGCCTTTATAGAGTGCTGGATGACCAGTTAGGGATAAATGTGTACCAATCCATAGACTCATAGCTTTACCCTGAAACAGCCACTAAATTTTCCCCTGCTACTCAGCAGTTTGTTGACAAGTCAGAAAATATATAGCAAAAGATAAACATTTATAGAACGTTCAACACCTTTTCCCTTGAGGTGAAAAAAAATAGCATTCACACCAATGATCCAAGTTTTTAAATAGCTCTGATTGCATTCCTGCAAGCCTCCTTCCAGTCACTTGAAATCACCTTTCAGTAACAGGAATAATCGGAGATGTAACCAGAGAGTTATGTGTGTGAGGCTGCTCCGTGCAGTGTCATTCACACACACGTGCACACACACGCAGCTTCTTAAATTGCCAAATTTGCAGAAATGGGTGAATACAGTTTGAGACATTTTATCGTGGGAAATTACACGGCCATTGAACATCACACTTTCAAGGAATCTTTACCCACGTAGGAAAATGGGGATGATTGACATAATGTAAGAAAAGTAGGACACAAAGCAATATTGAGGTGACCCTTGAACAACACAGATTTGTACTGCACGGGTCCACTTATCCACAGATTTTCTTCTGCCTGTGCCAACCCTGAGACAACAAGACCAACCACTCTGTTTCTTCATCCTCCTTAGCCTACTCAACGTGAAGATGATAAGGATGAAGTCCTTTATGACAATACACTTCCATTTAATGAACAGTAAATATATTTTCCTTTCTTATGATTTTCTTAATAGTATATTTTCTACCTTACTTTAATCTAAGAATACATTATATAACACATATAACACACATAAGATGTGCTAATCAACTGTTTATGTTATTGGTAATGCTTCTGGTCAACAGTAGGCTATTAGAAGTTATGTTCTGGGATAGTCATGGTGGCTCACACCTGTAATCCCAGCACTTTGGGTGGCCAAGGCAGGTGGATCACTTGAGGTCAGGAGCTTGAGACCAGCCTGACCAACATGGAGAAACTCTGTCTCTACTAAAAATACAAAATTAGCAGGGCATTGTGGCACATGCCGGTAATCCCAGCTACTTGAGAGGCTGAGGCAGGAGAATCGCTGGAACCCGGGAGACAAAGGTTACAGTGAGCCGAGATCACCGCCACTGCACTCAGCCTGGGCAACAAGAGCGAAACTCCATCTCGAAGAAGAAGAAAGAAGAAAGAAAAGAAGAAGAAGAAGAGGAAGAAGAAGAAGAAGAAGAAGAAGAGGAAGAAGAAGAAGAAGAAGAAGAAGAAGAAGAAGAAGAAGAAGAAGAAGAAGAAGAAGAAGAAGAAGAAGAAGAAGAAGAAGAAGAAGAAGAAGAAGAAGAAGAAGAAGAAGAAGAAGAAGGAGAGGAAGGAGAGGAAGGAGAGGAAGGAGAGGAAGGAGAGGAAGGAGAGGAAGGAGAGGAAGGAGAGGAAGGAGAGGAAGGAGAGGAAGGAGAAGGAGAAGAAGGAGAAGAAGGAGAAGAAGGAGAAGAGAGGAAGGAGAGGAAGGAGAGGAAGGAGAGGAAGGAGAGGAAGGGGAAGTAGTTATGTTTTGGGGGACACCAAAGTTTCACTGTGCAGGGAGGTTGGGTCAGCATCTCTAATGTCTACGTTGTTCAGGGTCAGCTGTATATATAAATATATATTAAATTTGTATATACATTATATAATATATTTTTTATATTTTAAATATATTATATATGTTTTAGAATATAGTATATGGTCATATATAAGCATACATATAGTGATGTCAGTGAGGCCTATACATACATATATACATGCAGTTGACAATTCTTCCCTCTAAACTACAATTATTATCTATATGCTTTTCTGTTTATTCCAAATTTTCAAACATGTATAACTTTTATAAACAGGAAAGGATGCACTTACCTTAATTTTTATCAAAGAATTTCATGATTAGAAGCTGCCTTAGCTGTTCTTGGAGTTGAGGTCCAGAATCCCTAAATTTGTCTCTATCTGCCACACTATGTCCACTCATTATTATAGTCTCACCATTTAATAAATAACATTTGCAGTGAGTCTTTTGGTCACTGATGGAATAACAAATCAGTTACAGCTTGATTGATTTAAAACCCTCTGGTAAAGATTTGAAAGAATTCAGATAGTTATTCACATTAGCTTTTCTCTATATAAGGGTTTGGTTAGCATATTAATAGTGTAAGAATTAATGAGGAGATATATCCAAAACATTTTACTCAAGTACTGGAAGGCAATTCTGAGGCCTAAAGTCATATGTGAATCGTATATGGCTCTTCTCTATCTATTACATTGGATCCCCCATGTTGGCCTCCTTGGATGGCACCTTCTCAGACAGTTCAAGAAGAAGTACAGCAAAGTAGTTGAGTTCATGAACTCAGGGGTCCTCCTGCTTAGGTCTGAGTCTTGGTTCCATGTGTTAGTAATTGTGTGACTTTGGCAAAGCTGCAGAATGCCCTTATGACTTGGTTTTTTATTCATAAAATGGAGGTACTAGAAACGGTTTTTGGGTAGGGTTTTTGTGAGGCCATTCATTTATTTATTCAGAATCTAGAACAAAAATATCCTGGGCACTGAGCCAGTCATGAGAGGGAGAACAGTGAATTTAACCCATCAAGTCCTTGCCTTCATGGAGCTTAAATTCCAATTGAAGAGAAAGATAGTAAACCAATAAGCAATGCACACTGTGGTTTTAAGGGCTGTAAAGAGTCATAAAGAAAAGTAAAGCAGAATGAATAGACAACAGGGGAATTGTGTGCGTATTTTAGATAACGTGGTTAATACAAGCATCTCCAAGCATAAATTGCAAGGAAAAAGTTGCAGAAAGCCACCTCATAGGAAGGTTTATACAAGCAGCAGCCTCATACAGGTTTCATAGGAATAATTCACTAAGGTAAAGGATGTAAAGCATTCAACACACTACCAGAATTATTGAGTGTTCAATAATTATAATATGGTAATATAATAGCCAGAAAGAAATTTTTGGTATTGCATGAGAAACACAAACTTTGTCACCTGCCGGTTTCTGTTATCTGAGTTTTCTTCTGAGGTTGCTCACCACCCTGTCTGTCCATCCTTCCTTTTCCTTCCTTCCTTCTTTCCTCCGGCTCCCTCCTTCTTTCCTCCCGGCTCCCTTCTTCTTTCCTTCCTGACCTCTTTCCTTCCTTCCTTCCTTCCTTCCTCCTTCTTTCCTTCCTAACCTCCCCCTCTCTCTCCCTCCCTTACTCCCTCCCTCTCCTCTTCCTTCCTTCCCTCCCTTTCTTCCTCCCTCTCTCCTTCCTTTCTCCCCTCCCTCCCTCTCTCCTTCCTTTCTCCCCTCCCTCCCTCTCTCCTTCCTCCCTTCCTCCTTCCTTCTCTCCTTCCTTTCTGTCCTCCCTCCCTCACTCCTTCCTTTCTTCCTTCCTCCCTTTCCTCCCTGTCTCCTTCCTTCCCTCCCTCCTTTGTTCCCTCCCTCCTTTCCCTTTTTCCCTCCCTTTTTTCTTCCTTCCTTGCTTCCTTCTTTTCTTTCTTCCTCTTTTCTTTCACCTTCCCTCCCTCCTCTGTTTTTATCTACTTAAAGTGCACAGAACTGAAATAAAGGTAACGTTTAGTTCATGACACACTTTCATTTATTTAGCTAGCTATATAAACGTCTTTAAACATATGCAAACATAAACCTACCTTGTGAAATGAAAGCTAGGACCTTGACAATAATTCCATCTAACCAAATGTCCCTATACACCATCCCAACCCCTGCCTTTTTTTATCCAAGGTAACCTTCATTCTCAAGCTTCTGTTCATCTTTAACTTGCTTTCTTTTTTAATACATTTATAGCATTTATGTGTATCCCTTAAAAATGTCTTTTATTTAACTGGTTATAAACTTTATAAAAATAACATCATGCTGTTACATGTATTCAGGACTTCTTCATGTAATATTATGTTGCTAATATTCAGCCTTTAGTTATGAGTCACAGTAGTTTATCAATTTTGACTGATGTCTAATATTTCATTGTGTGAATATATCTAATATTCCATTTATTTATCCACTCTCACTGACATGAAATGCTTTTGTTCCTATATTTCTGTAACCATAAGCAGTGCAGCTATAGTGTTCCTGTATATGTGCAAGAATTTCTTTCAGGAATATTCCTAGAAATAGCTATCAAGTTTATTGATTTACTAAAATCTCCACTTTAGAAAGTAGTAACAAAGTGGATTTCAAAGCATTTGCACCAATTTTTCCTCTCATCAGTGATACAGAGAAGATTCTGCAGATTCCATCATATCCATCACTTGCAATGTTCAAAATTGCCAATTGAAAGTATATAAAATATGACTTTGTGGTCTTGGCTCATCAAGTATGCTGAACAGATCTTCATATGTTTATCAACCTTATTGTTCACATGTTTGCCTGTTTTTCAAAATTTATTGGATTTTTATACTATTTATCCATTAGATGGTTATTGCAAATATCTTCTCTTGGTTTATAACCTTTCTTTTCACTTATTTAAGGTGTTTTGGTGTTAATTTTAATATGGTAAAATTTTTGCCATTAGTTTCATAGTGAATACTTTTATGTCTAGTTTGAAGGTCCAGTCAATCTTTGAGCTCTAAAGCATATTTCTGCAAATAGTTTTAATTTTTTTAATACAGAAGACCTTAATCCTTTAGGAATTAACTATATACGTGGCATAAAGTAGGGGTTAAATGTTCTATTTTTCAATTTAGATAGCCATTTTTCAGAATGATTTTTTAATCTGTTCTCCCCTCCTTAATCTCCCATACTGCCCTGATGTATACCAAACTCCCCTGTACGTGTAGCTTGGTTTGTTTCTTATAGCCCGTTGGTCAATGTGTCTATTTCTGCTCTATTTTTATTCTCCTGTATGTCTGTGGCTTCATAATAGATGTTAATAACTGATATCACTCCTTCCAGCTTTTCTCCTTCAACAATGTCCTGGCTAAACTTGCAGGTTTAATCTTTCACCTTTAGAATATATTTTAGAAATCACTTTTCAAGTTCCACAACTGGAACTACGTTGAATAGAGAGATCACTTTGGGAAGAATTGATACATTTATAATATTAAGATTTCGTATCAATGAACATAGTATATTTCTCCTTCTATTTACATATTCTTTCCTATCTCTTATTAAAATTTATCTAAGGCATTTCCTGCAGTTTTTTTTATTTTCCTCTGTAGCTCCTCTAGAGTGTTCTCAGGGAAGGAATTCAGCAGTTATGTTTCCTCAGACTCTTGTCCACAACAAAACCATAAGTTCTTCCATCTCCTGCTCTATCTTTTTGCCTCTGATAATGCTTGTCACTGTCAGCACATGTCATGCCATTCACACTTAAATGTATGTTGCTTCCTCTGTTTTTAATGCCCTCTGTTCTCTTCTATTCCTGGCTAATACCTATTCATTCTCTGTCATTTAACTCACACATCACCTTTTCCATGAGCTTTTCCTGACCTTCTGCCCGGGTGAGTTTCCCATAATTCCTTGTGTTTACATCTCACACGAGCCTTTCAGAATTCAATTAAAGTGATCAGTTCACATGTTTGTCTCACCCATTAGGCTATGAGCATAGGATTTATTTGTTTTTGGTTTTCCAGAGCCTAACATGGAGTCCTTCACACACAGAATACTCCTTAAATGTTTGTTCAAGTAAGCTTCGAAGTTATCTTAATAACCCAGAGGTCACAGGGTTGGGGTCTAGGTTAAATCAACATCATTAAATGAAAAATTATTCAAAAGAATAGCAAAGGGATCCAAATCCTAGTCCTTCTTTTTTCCTTAAACAATGTGAGACCCCTGATGGGCATTTCTCTCTGTGCATCAGCCTTCTCATATATATCGTGGGCAAAATTCCTGGCCTCCACACCTAGTTGGAAGTTTCTTGAGTTCTAAAAGAAGAAAAAACTATAGAAAGTGTTAAGTGTTTTCAAAATACAAGTATGATTACTATTCTCCAGGGATTTATTTTATCTCATCCCATCGCAACTCTCAGCCTTTTCAGAGAAATATCAGGATACATTTACAGCATTAATGTTCTTGCTAGATATTAAGAAGATTTTATAAAGACTTTAAGAAGATATTATATATTTGTGTGTATATACACAAATATATGTATATATAAAACCTTAACTGATGGTAGTCTTTGGTAAGGAATCAGTTAAAATATGATACAATGCAAACTGTGCTTTTTAAAATTTCAAACATGTAACAACTATCTTAAGAGTAAAGATTCATTGTATTCTAATATTTAATAACATTTATAAGGACTTCTTTATATTGCTTCAATGAAACAATGGTTAATCCATACATTAAAGATTCAATTCTATTATATCCTGTTCTTAATCCCATTTGGGGTGTAAATTTCCTATCACTAAGACCATTTAACATTTTTAAGAAATGCCTGATTATTTTGACAACCAAGGCAGCAGTAGCTATAACCACAGTGACCACATTTTTCCAAAGAGGGAGCAGGTCCTTAACTTGAACCAGCAGATTCCAAATTCAGCTCTTGAAAATCCACAGGTCCTGAGTTGGTGGCTCTGGTTGGGGGTCAAAGTGGAGGGCAGAAGTAAAAAACATGTCTAAGCTCTTTTAATAATTATGAAATATGTCGAATATAAAGAAAAGATAATAAGTTTACAAATGTAAACTTATTTCCTTCTCTTATTCTCTCATTTCCCCCTCTTTTTCCTAGAGGTCTTCAGCATTTTGAAGATGTTGCATGTACTTCCCGTTATCCCATTATATTTGTAATGTTTGTACTATATATCTTTTTATCTATAAATAATAGACAGTATTTGGGGTGCATATATTATACTGCATATATCATTCTCTAACTTGTTTTTGTCCACACAAAATTGTTTTTAAGTTTTATCCAAGTCAATATCCACAGATCTGGTTAATTCCTTTTAATAGCAGTGCCTCTGTCATCATCAGGGGTCCTGGTCACAAACAACAGAAACTGACTCTTATTAAATTAAGCAGAAAATGATTTAATTAGAAGGTTGTTGGGGGGTTGACAGGAGAAACATTAGTCTGAAGATACAGGCTTTGGAAAAGGGCAGTTGGGTGTGAGGCTGGGCAACTGAAATCACATACCTAGTCTTACCAAAGGAAGTGCCATTGGGTACCCCTGGTGGCACCTCTGCAGTTTGCCTTCCACCAGCACAGCCACCATCAGTGGCTATGCACCAGTGAATCATGCATGTTACCCCATCTGTCACATTTGCTGGTACTCACTGATGCTGCTGCCTCCATCTTCATTCTAGTAGTCTATGGATTCCTTCATTTCTCAGGCACTGTCTTATGCCCTGAGAACAGAGCACTAAATAAAACCAACTGTTTGCCCTCAAAGGGTTTACACTATGGAGAGGATGATGGACAATAAATGAATTGTATTTATATCTGCATCTATATCTATATCTACATAATTGGTGACGCTTGCTCAGGATTCAAGAGGAACACGTGATTGTTTAACTTCAGATCCTATGTATACTACAGGTGCCAGGAAGCCAGAAGAAATATCTACTCTCATCTACAGCATGGAGTCACAAAATATTTGCTACTTTATTGTATAAATTTTAATTACTCCAAAGGGAGCAAAGTAATGTCAGATGTTATCTTAATTTGCATTTCCCTGAAACATAGTGAAAATGTGTTCACTGTCTGTAGGATTTTCTCTTCTATAATTTGTTGTTCATAATCTGTGCCTGCATTTCTCCTATTTTTCTTGTCTCTTTCTTATTACAATGTAAGAAAAAAATGCATTTTCTTATTCCAGTATGCTAATCCTGGTTAGGTAAATATGCTGCAATTATATTTTCCCAGCCCTTGGCCTAACTTGTTACAGTGTTTATGCTACTGCTTTTAAAAAATCAGCTTTATTGAGATATAATTTACAGAAAATAAAACTCACCAGTTTAGAGTGTACAGTTCGATAAGTTTTGACAAATGTTCATAGTCACAATGATGGAATAGAACATTCTCATTACCCCAAAAGCCTCCTGAATGTTCATCTGTTGTTAAGCCCCTCCCCCACCCCGGGCAACCACTGATCTGCTTGTCCATATACTTGTTTTAAATTTTTAATTATGTATAATTAATCATACAGTATGTAACCTTGGTGTCTGAATTTCTTCATTTAGTTTAAAGGTTTTGAGATTCATCAATGTTGATGCCTGGATCAGCAGCATGTCCCTTTTTATTGCTGAGTAGTATTTTCTTGTGTAAATAATACCACAATTTGTTTATTTATTCATCAGTTGATGGATATTTGAGTTGTTTCCATTTTTTTTTTTTCACATTTACAAATGAAGCTACTGTGAATATTCAAGTGCAAGTTGAAAGAGAGACAAAATCCTACCCTCATCCTTTTAGGGTCCCAGCTGGGTTGGGGAATTAAATTGACGTAAGATAGATTAACGGGAGAAAAACATACAAATGTATTTAACACAAGTGTTGGGCAGCATGGGAGCCCTCGTAAAGAAATGAAGAACAAAAGAAGCAGTTAGAATCAGTTACGTAAATATGAGCTGGACAAAGAATAGTAAGTCTGAAGAAGCAGCTAAATCATGTAGGGAGATTTAAAAGAGTTATTTTAACGAAGCCTGTGTAGAAGTCTCTTGGTCTCAATTTCTCATCCTTGAGGATAAAGATGTTGCATCTTTCACAAAGGACTTTCACCTTTTGCTTTTAAGAAACAGCACAAAGGTCAGAGTAATCTTTTTGCACCTGCTGTTCTCCAAGTGCCTTCAACTTAAATAGTCAATATGCTAGAGGGTTATATTTTATATATAAAATATATATTAAAAAGAGGGTTATATGTAACTCCTTCAAAGTCTTTGTGTGGACATACATTTTCATTTCTCTTGGAAAACTACCTGCAAATAAGGTTGACAGGCAGTATGGGAGATATTATAACTTTATAAGAAACTGTATTTCAAATTATTGCACCACTTTGCATTTTTAGCAGCCATCTATGAAAGTGGAAGTTACTCCACACCCCCAGCCAACACTTGGCATTGGAAGTGCTCGTTTTAAAATGATACTTTCAACCGTTTTTCCCTAAAGACAAATAATTTTGAGTGTTTTTTCATGTATTTATCTGTCATCTTTGTATTTTCTTTGGTGAAATGTCTGCTCAACTTTTATAACCACAGTTCTTAAAATCAGGTTGTTTTTCTTATTATTATGGAGTTGTGGGAGTTCTTTGTATATTCTGAATACTAGCTCTTTGTCAGATACTTGTTTTGCAAATATTTTCTCCCAGTCTTTTTAATTCTTTAACACTATCTTATAAAAGGCAAAAGTTTTAAATTTTTATGAAGTTCCAGTGATTATATTTTTCTTTTTATGTTAATTTTGTGTATTCTAAGAAATATTCACCTAACTCAAGGTCACAAATATTTTTTCCAATGTTTTTAGCTAGAAGCTTTACAATTTTAGCTGTTCTTATATTGATATGTCTAATTCATTTGAAATTCATTGTTTATATAGTATTAGATAAGGGTTGAGCTTCATTGTTTTCAATCTGGATGTCCAATTGTTCAAGTACCATTTGTTGAAAAGACTATTATTTCCCTTTTGAATTACTTTGGCAGCTTTGTTGA
Source organism: Macaca mulatta (assembly GCF_049350105.2). NCBI lineage: Eukaryota > Metazoa > Chordata > Mammalia > Primates > Cercopithecidae > Macaca > Macaca mulatta. The sequence goes on from NC_133412.1 coordinate 171,994,466, forward strand.
AATTCAATTGACCATATATGCGAGGGTCTATTTTTCTACTTTGGATTATTTTCCACTGATCTATTATGTCTGTGTTTACACCAATAGCACAATGACTTGATTACTGTAGCTTTATAGGAAGCTTCAACTTAATACTATTAGGTACTTCCTTATAAAATGCTCTCTAAATATTTTGTATTTTCATATAAATTTTAGAATCAGCTTGCCAATTTAAAAAATTCTACTGAGATTTTGATTGGAATTTTATTCAGTCTATAGTTGAATTTAAGAATACTAAGTGATACTCTTCCAATCCTTAATGTGTTTCATCTCTCCTTTTATTTTAGTTTCTTTAACTTATTCAGCAGTGTTTTATAAGTTTTAGTGTACAGATCTTTCAAATATTGTGTGAAATTTTTCCCTACATATTTCATATTATTTTATGTTCTGGTAAATGGTATTATTTATTTAAATTTCAATTTTTTAACTGTCCATTGCTGGTGTGGGAAATACATTTGATTTTTATATACTGATTGTGTATCCTATGGTCTGGCTAAACTCACTTTTCTAAAAAATTATTAAATTTTTAAAAATTATACTACTCTTAGACTTTACACACAGACAATCAAGTTTCTATTAATAATGACAGTTTTACTTTTTTTGTTCCAATGTAGGTAGCTTTTATGTCCTTTTTGCTCTCTGGTTGCAGAAGCTAAGATCTCTGGTATATTAAATACAAATGGTGAACATGGATAGTTGTGCCTTGTTTCTGTTCTTTTGGGGAGAACATTCAATTTCTCACCATGAATTATGAGGTTAGCTCGAAGTTTTTGTTCGATTCCCTTTAGCAGGGTGAGAAAATTTTCTATTCCTAGTTTATATAGAGTTCCTAGTTTGCATAGAGTTAAGTAGGTATTGAATTTAGTGAATATATTTCAGCATCTATTAAAGCATATTTTCCTTTTTAGTCCGCTATTACAGTGAATTGCCTTGATTGATTTTAGAAAGCTAAACTAAATTTGCTTTACTGGGATAAACTTCTTTTGATTATGATACATTAGGATACTTGTATGTGTGTTGTTGGATTTGATTTGCAAAAACAAGTTTCTTAAAGATTTTTGCATCTATGTCTTTGAGGGATATTGCTCTGTAGTGTCCTTTTGATGCAGGTCTAAGCCCCAAGATTGAGGCTTAGCCCAGGAGGTTTCTTGGCTTTACCCAGGAAAGAATTGAAGAACAGGCTGGGCATGTTCATCAGCAGCTTTTATTGATGCAACGGCGTACAGCGGCAGCCGAGAGACTCTTCCTTGCAGAGCAGGGCTTACTCCATAGGCAGAGTGCCCAGGGCAGCAGATCAGAGGCAGGTTTGCACTCATATTTATACCCACTTTTGATTATATGCAAATTAAGGGGCAGTTTTTGTAGCAATTTCTAGGATGAGGGTGGTTAGCTTCTGGGTTGCAGGGTTATTGCCATGAAAAGGGGCAGTAACTTCTGAGTGTTGCTGTGGCAGTGGTAAACTCACATGGCACACTGGTGGGCATGTCTTATGGGGAGGTGATTCCACCCCAGACCCGTTTTATCTAGCCCTCAATTTGGTCTAGTGTCCAAGCCCCACCTCCAGACTCTAGTCCGGCCTCCTACCTCACTTTTTTTGTTTTGTTTTGTTTTGTTTTAAGAAAGGGCTTCCCTCTGTTGCACAGGCTGGAGTGTATGATCTCTTCCCACCACAGCTTTAACCTCTTGATCCTCCCACCTCAGACTCCTGAGTAGCTGGGATTACAGGTGCACACCAGCATGCCCACCTAAGTTTTGTATTTTTTGTAGAGATGGGGTCTCACTATGTTACTTAGGCTTGTCTAGAACTCCTGGGCTCAAGCAAGCCTCCTACCATGGCCTCCCAGAATGCTAGGACTACAGGCAAGGGCCACCGCACCTAGCCTGTTCTTTAAGTGTGCTATCTTTGTCTGATTATCGTATCATGAATTATCATGGACTCATACAGTGGGTTGAGAAATAATTCTTCTCATATATCCTGAAATAATCCCATTAGAATTGGTTAGATGTCTTCTTTAAATATATGGCAGAATTCACCTCTGAAATATTTGGGCTGGGAGTTTGTGCCTGGCTGGAGGGCATTAAATACAAATTTAATTTATATAATAGACACAAGGATTTTCAGACTATCTTCTTGAGTTAGTTTCATCCTTTGTGTCTTTCAGTGACTTTGCCCATTTCACCTAAGTTGCTGATTTATTTGACATAATGGTATTCATAATACTTCATTATGCTTTTTCTCTTTTTAGGGGTATTAGGGATGTCACCTCTTTCGTTCCTTTAATGGTAATTTGTGTCTTTCTTGTTTTTATCTTGATCATCATGTCTAGAGAGTCATTAGTTTTATTAATCTTTCCCAGTAATCACATTTTGACTTTGTCATTTTTTTCTATTACTTTTCTGTTTTCAACATGATTAAATTCTGTTCTTCTATTTTATTGTTTCCTTCTTTTAATTGCTCTGAGTTTACTTTGCTCTTTCTCTTCTTTAAGTCTCTTTTATGGACAATTAGCTCACTGATTTGAGGCACTCCTTTTTCAACTATATGAATTTAATGCTAAACATTTTTCTCTAAAAAACTGCTTTAGCTGTATGTATCCCATAGATTTTAATGAATTGTGATTTTATTTTCATTCAGTGTATGATATTTTCTAGTTTCCACTGCAATTTCTTCTTCAAACCATAGTTAGTTACAGTTACAGTTTAATTTCTCAGTATTTGAAATTTTTCTGGAGACTTTATTTTATTGGTTTCTAAATTATTTTTGGTATGTTAAACAACATAATTTGTATCAAAATTTGTATTTAAATCTTCTTAAATTTATTGAGGCCCCTTTATTTTAATAATAGACACCGTTATCTTCTTATTAGTTTATCAAGAGTTTTTATCACAGAGATGTATTGAATTTTATCCAATTGCTTTTTACATCAATTTGTTGATACCCTGATGTATTTTAATAAACTTTGTGATTTTAAGCAAATTATGCATTTCTGAGACAAGTCTAGCATGTAATGATTTAATTCACTATTGAATTTGGTTTCCTAATATTTTATTTATGATTTTTTTATCTGTCTTAGTAAGAGAAATCTGTAATTTTTCTCCTCTTGATCTGTCCTTTACCAATTTGAAAATCAAGCTAAAATTAGCATCATAAAAAGTTGAGTAGATTTCTTCCTCTTTCTCTATTCAGAAACAAATTGTACCAAAAAAAAAAAAAAAAAAAAAAAAAAAAAAAAAAAAAAAAAAAAAAACACAAAACTACAGTGTGTTGTCTCCCTGATAGGTAAAATTCATTTATAAAAAAACAAGGTTTGGTGTCTTTCTAAAAGAGATGCAACTGATGTAATTTGTGTATCAGTAAGTTTACTTTTTGATGGTAATTTGTGTATCCATATATCTTCTTTCATTTCACCTGATTGTAATCACTCATAGTTTTAAATAATTATCTATTTCATCTAAATTGTTATATTTACTGCAATAAAGCTGTTCATAAAAATCCTTTCATATCTATCCCAAATATTTTTGCTCCTAATATTTTTATTTTTGCCTTTTCTCAATTAATTTTACCAGAGGTTTTTCTGTTTCAGTAGTCTTTTAAATAGTTACCTTTGATTTCTTTAATCCTTTAATTCTATTTTTTTGTAATATTTGCTCTTGTGTTTATTACATCTTTGCTTCTACTTTCTTGGGACTCACTCTATTGTCTTTATTAATTTATTGAGTTAAGTGCCTATTTAATTTTTAAACTTTAGTATTTCCTAATGTGTGCCTTTAAAGTTACAAATTCCCATCTAAATAACACTTTAATTTTACCTGACATTTTTATTGGTAATGATTTTCTTATTTAGTTTTCAATATTTTCTTATTTACATTATGCCTTCTTCTGTGTTCCATGAATTACTAAACATAGCATTCTTCTGTTTTAGTGTCTAAGCAGATGATCAGATTGGGAGAGATTATTTCACTAATCTCTGAATTTCTTGCAATAGGTTTAGGGATTGTAGTCTAGTTGGATATACAAATCAAATAGTATTGAAAATATTGGCTGAAACTTTCATTCAGTTTATTACATGGTCAGTGTTTGAAAACAGTACATAGATATTCTTGAAAATGAGTATTCTCTGTGTTTTTCAGAACTTTATATATAGCTTAAGTTTTTCAGCATGTTGTTCACATTTTCTGTATCTTTACTAACAGTTTCAAAAGAGTGTTACTAAAATAATCTTACTCTGATTATGAATTTGCTAATTTCCCCTTATCACTCTGTAAACTTTTGCTTTACATGTTTTGTATTGTGTTGTTAGTTGCATTGAGGTTCATGATTTTTGTATATTCAGATAAAATATTCTTTTTTATTATAAGTAATGACTAACCAAATTCCTATTAATAATTTTTTGTTTTGAATTTTTTTGATATTAACTTGAATACCTATTTTTAAATGTACTCATTTTTAATTTCTAATAATTATATATATTTATTGGATACAACATGATTTTTTAATCTATGTGTACATTATAGAAAGATTCAATCAAAGTAACTAACATATCTAGCACCTCACCAACATTTTTGGTGAGAATCTTAAAAATCTACTATTATAGTAATTTTGAAAGAGTACCTTATTATTAACAGTGTTCACCATGAAGTGCATTACTTATTCTTTTAGTCTAACTGAGACTTTGCACCTTTGGATCAACATCTCCTTTTTCCTTTTTCTTCACCCTTACCTCAGACTCTGGAAACTACCTTTCTACACTCTGTTTCTTAAAGATTGACTTTTTTAAGACTCCCCATGTAGGTGAGATAATAAAGTATTTATCTTTCTCTGCCAGGCTTATTTCACTAAGCATAACATCTTCCAGTTCCATCCATATTGTCACAAATGACAATATTTCCTTCTTTTTCAAGGTTGTATAGCATACCATTGTGTGTACATACCACATTTTCTTTATCCATTCATCCATTGATGGACACTAGCCAAAGCCATCTACAGATCAAGGCAATCCCTATCAAAATTTCAATGTCACTTTTTACAGAGAAAAAAATCTTAAAATTTGCAGTGTAGAACTCCAAATAGCCAAAGCAATCTTGAGAAAAAGAACAAAGCTAGAAGTGTCATACTCCCTGGTTTCAAAATATATGGTAGAGGTATTTTAATAAAAAAAGTATGACACTGGCATGAAAAAACAACACATTGACCAATGAAACAGGATCAAAAACCTTGAAATAAGCCCAAGTATTCAAGGTCAATTACTTTTTGATAAAGTTTCCAAGAATACATGATGGGGAAAAGATAATTTGTAATACATGGTATTGAGAAAACTGAATATCCACAGGCAAAAGAATAAAATTGGACCTAATCTTGCACTATCTACAGAAATAAACTCAAAATCAATAAAATACTTAAATGTAAGACCTAAAACTGTAAAGCTACTAGGAAAAAAAAAAAAAAAACAGTTCCATGACACTGATTGGAGCAATGGTTTCTTGGATGGGACTCCAAAAACCCAGGAAACAAAAGCAAAAATAGACAAATGGGATTGTATCAAACTAAAAAGCTTCTGAACAGCAAAGGAAACAATTAGAGTGAAGAGACAACCCATGGGTTGGAAGAAGACATGTGTAAAGCATACAAATGTATAATATTGAATATCTAATAATGTCTAATAGCTAATATCTAAAATATTTAGGAAGCTCAACTCAATAGCAAGAAATCAAATGACCTGATTTTTAAAATGGGCAAAAATTCTGCCTAGATATTTCTCAAAAGAAGAGATACAAATGGCCAACAGATACATTAAAGAATGCTCAACATCTCTAATTATCAGGGAAATGCAAATTAAAACCACAATGAGACATCATCTCACACCCGTTGGAGTGGCTATTATCAAAAAGATAAATGATGGGCTGGGCACAGTGGTTCATGCCTGTAATCCCAGGATTTGGGAGGCTGAGGTGGGTAGATCACTTGAGCTCAAGAGTTCGAGACCAATCAGCCTGGGTAACATGGCAAAAATCTGTCTCTGCCAAAAAATACAAATATTAGCCAGGCATGGTGTTGCACACCTGTGGTCTCAGCTACTTGGGAGGCTGAAGTGGGAGGATCACTTGAGCCCAGGAGGCAGAGGTTGTAATGAGCACTGATTATGCCACTACACTCCAGCCTGGGTAACGGAGCAAAACCCTGTCAAAAAAAAAGACAAAGAATAACAAGTGTTGGTGAGGATGTAGAGGAAAGGAAACCCTTGTATATTGTGAGTGAGAATTTAAACTAGTACAGCCATTTCAGAAAATAGTATGCAGACAGTTCTCAAAAGAAGACATTCATACAGCCAACAGACACATGAAAAAATGCTCATCATCACTGGCCATCAGAGAAATGCAAATCAAAACCACAATAAGATACCATCTCACACCAGTTAGAATGGCGATCATTAAAAAGTCAGGAAACAACAGGTGCTGGAGAGGATGTGGAGAAATAGGAACACTTTTACACTGTTGGTGGGATTGTAAACTAGTTCAACCATTATGGAAAACAGTATGGCGATTCCTCAAGGATCTAGAACTAGAAGTACCATATGACCCAGCCATCCCATTACTGGGTATATACCCAAAGGATTATAAATCATGCTGCTATAAAGACACATGCACATGTATGTTTATTGCAGCACTATTCACAATAGCAAAGACTTGGAATCAACCCAAATGTCCATCGGTGACAGACTGGATTAAGAAAATGTGGCACATATACACCATGGAATACTATGCAGCTATCAAAAAGGATGAGTTTGTGTCCTTTGTAGGGACATGGATGCAGCTGGAAACCATCATTCTCAGCAAACTATCGCAAGAACAGAAAACCAAACACCGCATGTTCTCACTCATAGGTGGGAATTGAACAATGAGATCACTTGGACTCAGGAAGGGGAACATCATACACCGGGGCCTATCATGGGGAGGGGGGAGGGGGGAGGGATTGCATTGGGAGTTATACCTGATGTAAATCATGAGTTGATGGGTGCTGACAAGTTGATGGGTGCAGCACGCCAACATGGCACAAGTATACATATGTAACAAACCTGCACATTATGCACATGTACCCTAGAACTTAAAGTATAATAATAAAAAAAAATAAAAAATAAAAAATAAAAAGAAAATAGTATGGAGTTTCCTCAAAAAACTAAAAATAGAATTACCCTGTGATCCAGAAATCCCACTTCTGGATATATCTCCAAAGGAATTGAAATCAGTATGTCAAAGTGAAATCTACACTCCCATGCTCATTTCAGCACTATTCACAATAGCCAAGTTATAGAAGCAACCTAACTGGAATACTTATCTTTATAAGTATCTATATTTTATTCTATATATAAAACATATATTTTATACCTAAATGGAACACCTACTTGTTATTAGCAATTGTCTGATATATCTTTTGCTATTCCCTCATTTTCAGACACTCTACATTACCTTATTTTTAGATGTGTCTCTTACACATGGCGCATAGCCAGATTTATTTTGGGGGAGACTGTCATTTATTTACCTTCACCATTTTCCAGGTAATAAGCTAAATATTGTTCTTGATGCACAACAAGCACAAAGCCATGAATGTCTAATACAGGCATGTCAACACCTAAACTCATGCATGTAAGTAGAGGGAGATTGGACTCTAGAACTCAGATCTCCCGTATTTCATTCAGGGGACTTTTCCTTTATGCTATCTTTCCTCAGATGTAGAGAAAAAAAAAACTTCAATGTGAAGAAAATATACTAAAGATAGAGATGCTGCCTAATAAAGTAGAAAGAGCTACTTTAGGAAACCGAAAGCTTAAGCCTAGACTTTGTCAGTTACTCTTTGTGAACTCGGTCAAGTCATCACCCTATCTGATCCTTAGGTTTTCATCTTGCTGGACAAACCACAGCATACATGTGATTATCCTTCATGTGACTATCCTTACATCCACCTTAAAGGTGAAGAAATTCATATTCAGTGAAGGAAATTGACTTGCCCAGGTGGAAGATCTCGAATGTATTTCAGAGAATAGTTTTTTATATCACATAATCTCTTTTAAACGGAGCCTCACTCTGTTGCCCAGGCTGGAGTGCAGTGACGCAGTCTCAGCTCACTGCAACTTCTTACTTCCGGTTCAAACGATTCTCCTGTCTCAGTTTCCCGAGTAGCTAGGATTACAGCTTCCTGCCACCATATCCGGCTAATTTTTTTATATCTTTAGTAGAGATGGGGTTTCACCATGTTGGCCAAGCTGGTTTTGAACTATTGAAAAACGCATCTTTTATGGCTTGAACTGTGACTCTCCTCTCCCACTCCCCCACCTCCCCCTCAAAAAAATTAGTTTGTTGAAGTCCTAATCCCAATATTTTCAGAGTGGGACCTTATTTGGAGATACAAGTCATGGTAGATGCAATTAGTTAAGATAAAGTCATTAGGCTGGGCCCTACTCCAATATGACTGGTGTCATAGTAAAAAGGGGGAATTTGGCCAGAGACACACAAAGAATGCCACATGAAGATGAAGGCAGAGGCTAGGGTGATGCTTCTGCAAGCTAAGGAAGGCAAAGGTTACCAGAAACTCCAAGAAAATAGGGGAGAAGGCCTGGAGCACAGTCTTTTGCCAACCTCAGAAGAAACGTGTTGATCCCTTAATTCAGACTTTGGACCTCCAGAACTATGAGAGAATGTATTTCTGTTGTTTAGGCCACTTAATGTGTGGTACTTTGTTACTGCAGCCTGAAAAACCAATTCAGCATCATTCTATTACAACTGAACACCTTCTGGCCGAGTACCCACACATGTCCTCTGTACATACATACATACGTGTGCACTGTCTCATATGTGTACCACGGAGAAGTGTTGCCTTGTACACAACATTTTAAAAATCCCTTTGTCTCCTTGGAAGATCTTCCCAGATAGTGGAGAGTAAAGCATAAGGGCCCTGGCTTGGGTCAGTAAACTTGAGTTTGGATATCAATTTAGACAAAAAATCTTTCCTGCTGGATCCTGGTCTCCTCATTTGGACACTGAGAGAGTTACAGCTCTAATCAGGTCTTAGTTGACTGAACTTTACATTTTCAAAATATTTTGCCAACCAATCTGTTCTTAGGCTGACATAATTAATTTGACTGCCCAATGTTTATTAATCAAAGACATATAAAACAAGATATGCACAAAAATCACTTCCCCCAGATTCCTATGATGTCACCAGCAGCCAATCAAAGCTGAAAAGGACATTCTTGTGGATTAGTTCTAAAGCTTATGCACAGCTGGGCCAGATGATCGAGGGGTCCAGCAGGGTGGACCCATGTGGCTAGGGGCCAACATCTGCCCGGAAACACCCCCTGTGGCCTCCCAAGCGGAGGCTGGTGGTAGAGAGACTTTGTCATCCAGCCCAAGTGTCAAGCATTCCCTGGAAAGTGGTGAGTGAATATGGGATTCTCTCTCCTCGCTGCTTCAGCCTGGATGTGCATTCCCACGGAGGGCCTTGTAAAGGGGAAACTGACGGGATCAGGGCAGATCCAGGAAGACCAACAATTGGGTGGGCCACATGCTTGCATGAAATGCAAGGCCCCATCATCACTACTGGGGAGAGAAGAAAGGCAGGGTGGGGCAGGATCAGGGGCTGAGTTGGTGAAAACCTTCAGCATAGACCCCACTGGCCTTTCCATCATCTTTGCACAAGCAATGGAGTTGGGTACCAAGCCCCCTTAACAACCAGTCACTAGCATTTTGTCCTTGAGTAAGTCACCTAAACTCATCTAGACATCAGTATTTCTCTGGGTTAAATGGAGATGATAAGTTCCCATCTTCCACTCTGCCTGATTAGGGTATCTATGAGAGTTGAGTTAGGATAATAGGTATGAGAAGTGTATTTAGTGTTCTGTAATTCAGCAAACATATTCTGAGCATTCCTCCTTGTTGTTCATTTGTTCAATCAGTAAAGACATACTGAGGGCCTAAGACGTGCCAAGAAGCAAATCAGGTGCCAGAAACATTGAGAGGAATGAATTGGCTGTCTAATGGAGAACAGAAACAATTGCACTGCTTTGCAGCATGTGTTTTGAGCTCTCACCAGCACAGCCTGTAGCAAGAGGGAAGCCTGAGCTCAACCCCTCAGAGCAGAGAGGTTCCAGGGCAGCAGCTTGCAGCCTTGCTGTGAGCCGGAAGGGATGTCCTTCCAGGGGTGGCCAGCTCTCCTTACTCAAGTCTCAGCCCAGGGCTGGAAAGCCAGGGCCATGCTTCACTTGCTGTCCCAACTAGAGAAAACTGTGTTCCTTCATCCCTGTTCTGTAAAAAACAAAATAAACCTGCCCCCCATCTGGAAGAAAACCCTAAAACTAAACTTCTATCACCGTTTTTGTTAATTTTTCTGGAGCTGTTTGGCCTGCAACCTTTGGGATGTTTCTAGAAGGATGGAGAGAGGAAAAATGAGTACAATTTTCTCAACTAGATTTTTATGAATTCACTTCCCCTTTCCCCTCAATTCTAAAGTCACAGGTTTTCCAGGCCCCAAAATGACCCTCACTTTCTCCTATTTCCTCTGCCCTATACCTATATATAAAAAGAGACTGGAAAGTGCACAGCCTGATTCCCTCCTGGATCAGGATGGACAACTGGATGTTTTTAATCCACTGTGAACTGGATTTACAGCCGCTCAAAGCCAAGGTGATGAGTCCTGCTAGTTGAACCCCTGCAGAATGAATCTCCCACAAAAGATGGGGTTGGCATTCTCTCCATGATCTTCATGGGAGCCCTCAGGGAATTTAGAAATACAGTAATCCTAAAGAGAAAGAAAGAATATGGGAGTCGCTTTCGGATATCACCCTTCAGTGTTTCTGAGCCTTCATCGATTGGCATGTGCGTCCGTGGTTTGTCACGTTCTTTTATCCTGTGATCACATTTTTGCACCAGCAACACAGGCAGGGATCTGGCGTCAGCCCCATGGGACTGATGAGCAAAGTGAGGCTGGGAGTGTGTAAGAAAAAACTGGAAAGTAGAACCGCAGCCCAAGCAGACCAAGCTCCATGTGGGCTGGCCTGGCACTGACCTGACAGCAGAGCTTTGCCACGGACGCTCAGGTGCTGTTCGAAATGCAGGGAACCGCTTTCCCTCCCAGGGGGCGGGGTGGCTTGGCAGAGAGGCGGCCAGTCGCTCTGTTGGCTGCAGAGATAATGATGTTTAGAGCTGGTTATCAACCACCTTTGAATGGCAGGCTCCGAATTCCTAATTAACTAACATCCGTGGTCTGGTAGCTCTTGTAAGAGTCCAATTGTATCAGATCTCAGGCATTCTACGTGGGTCTATCTCTCCCCAAAACCTGTGCTCGGTGCCTGATAAATAGAAGTTCCCCACAACAATAATTAATGAATGGAAGGAGAGAAAGGGGCAGGCTTTGTGAACTGTCCCAAATCCCGAGAGCTCCCAGGAATGAAAGTTGATTTTTCTGCCAAAGGAGGCCTGTGTGGACAATGCGCTTCGAGGAAAGGGCCAGGATGCTCAGCTGTTCTGAATTTACCCAGGAACGCAGGGGCCTGCAGTCCTGGGCCACCTGGCACCCAGCTGTTCATAGCATCATGGTCCCAGAATCCTGCCCTGGAGGGGCGTGGGGAGACCAGCCGACATAACCCTTCATTGTCCACACCTTACTGGGTCCATCCCGCTCCTTAAGGACAGATGCACAATGGGGATCCAGGCCATCCTGGATGGGCCTGTCTCTCATCCAGTTCCTCTCCTCCCGTGCTCCAATTACAGCTGACTCTATTGATATTATCTTAGTGTAGGGGTCGTTTTCCTGAAACATGCAGCCCCGGTGGGGCATGGTGGCTCACGCCTGTAATCCCAGCACTTTGGGAGGCTGAGGCAGGTGGATCACAAGGTCAAGAGATCGAGACCATCCTAGCCAACATGGTGAAACCCCATCTCTACTAAAAATACAAAAATTAGCTGGGCGTGGTAGTGCGTACCTATAGTCCCAGCTACTCAGGAGGCTGAGGCGGGAGAATCCCTTGAACCCAGGAGGCAGAGGTTGCAGTGAGCCGAGATGGTGCCACTGCACTCCAGCCTGGTGACAGAGCGACACTCCATCTCAAAACCAATCAACCAACAAACAAAAACATGTGGTCCCTCCTGCCTGAGCACCCTTCCTTTATTTTCCTCCTGGAGTATCCCTAGTCTTCCTTCAAGTTCAGCCCAACCTCACTTGCTCATGAAAGCTGTCCTGGACTTGCTTTCACTCAGTGGTGAGTACATACCATTCCTCCATGCAGCTTGTCTGGCGTCACTACCTTCACTGCAACACGTTTCCTGCTGCATTGAAGGTTTCCACATCTGCATCTGAGCAGTACACTAGACCATGAGCTTCTCAACGGCATGACCAGAATCATATCTATCTTTATCAGAGCAGAGCTTAGGGGAAAGCCGAGCAGAAAAGAATGGGTGCCCAGATAATACCTACCGAAAAACAAATTAATAAATTTTTTTGTATAAAATAATATTCTTTAACTCTCTAAGGACCGGGATGCTGTTTGGTGGTAAATAAATTACTTCATTGGACTTGGCTCCTGTTAAAAGGGTAGGAACTGAATTCAAGCAGTAAGTGAAGACACGTGGAGAGGACCCTCCTGATGTATCGAAGGCCGGCTGAGGAATGGCAAGGATGGCCCTGGGCTCAGCCAGACTGGGATGAGCAGTGACACACCCTCGCCGGTGGATAAACCTCTCTGAGCACTCAGAAAATCTGGCCAGTGTGGTGACCAGCTGGCTTCTGTCTGTGTCCAGGCCAAGCGCCAGGAACTCAGGCCTGAGAATGAGGCTGTTATTCAGTACTCAGATGGGAGCTCAACGACCATGGGCTGTCTTTGCCATCCGTAACAGTTTGCTGCTGTGTCTATTTCCAACAAAGCTCAAAAAGACATGCGTCTGCTGGAGAGGACCGAGTTTTGGTTGTGCTGGAGAAGTCCATCCCTCCGATCAAACGGTCACTGTGTTTGCTTAGATCCAGAGACGCGGGACCCAAGAGTCAAATAAGGGGCATCTTCTAGGTGGTGGCATTTCACAATCACGTGATGAGGGGAGTTACTCAGACCGTCTGAGCCTCAGTTTCCTTACCTGTGGAACCTAGTCTGCAGGGGACGGGCAGCTCATGCGATGAATAGTTGTGTTGGCATTGTCCAGGAACTCAGCAAATACCCACTGCTTTCCTCCAAGGCTGGATGAGGGGAGTCACAAGGAGAAAGGAAGCTCTTTCTCTCAGATATGTGTCTCCTTAAATGCCCTGCCCTGGGCGCGCTGCTCAGTCAGAGCTCCTCCTGCCATGGCTCTTGGCACAAGGTCTTTTTATTGAAGGCTTCCCTCGAAGGCAACAGAACACCAATCTCCATCAGCCTGTAGCTTTTCTTAAAGACCATATAATAAAATACTTGAATTCAGTAAATCTTCCTCACAGGAAAATCTCAGATACCTCCACCCACCTAAAACTCAAATGAGGCAAGTTCACCAACTCTCTTTGTTTCCTTATAGATATTTCTGGAATAGAGTTTAATAAGCATCATAATATCTCACATGTATTTTCAAGCCAATAGAACTTTACATCATGAACACACCTGGAGGGTCAATAAGAACGATCACTTATGAGCATGGAAATTTCTTCATGTAAAAACTTAACAGAAAATCCCATCTGCCACAGCGCATCTCTTCCCAGAACCACACGGACACGCTCCTGGTACTCCCCATAGTGGGAGACACAAGGTAAGATGCCTTCAGGATGAATGACAAGATGTGAACCCTGAAGTTACAAGAAATGGAGAATTGCAGCAGGGGACATGAGAGCACTCATCCCTCTGAAAGTTATTTAAATTTTCTTTTTAAAATTTTTATTAATAATTTTTTTAAACACAGTCTCACTCTGTTGCCCAGGCTGGAGTGGAGTGCTGTGAGCTTGGCTCACTGTAGCCTCGGCTTCCTAGGCTCAATCGATCCTCCTGCCTCAGCCTCCTGGGTAGCTGGGACCACAGGCACATGCCACTACATCTGGATAATTTTTGTAGTTTTCGGAGACATGGGGTTTTGCCATGTTGCCCAGGCTGGTCTCCAACTCCTGGGCTCAAGTGATCTATCTGCCTGCACTTCCTCATGCACTGCATAAGCCACCGTCCCTGGCCTCTTCCCCCCCCCCCAATTTAAATGGCTATGACACGCCCCAACACACACTCCCGTTTAAGGCCTAAATCCTTGCCGTCGCCCACACACTTCATGAGGCTAAATAGTAGGAAAGTCCTACTCCTTACCCTGATATCATCTGCCCTCTGAGCTCCATCAGAACAAGAACTTGCATCTCAGTTCACGATTGCCTCCCTGATGGCTCCCAGGCACAGTGCCTGGTGACACAGGAAGCACCCAGTCATTTTGTTGAGGAAGCCAAGGAAGGACTAATGTAAGGGGAGTGAGCTCCCTTCCTGCGCACAGTGATATCTTAGTACAAGCCGTGACCTCATCCTCGAATGCCTCGATCACCCACTGGCAAACTGTGGTTCCTCCTCCCCTATGTGCCTGTATCTGGCTGCCCACTGCAGCCTTCCCATGCATCCTGGGCAAGCCTCCCAAGTGGTCTCCTCCATGCCATTCTGCACTCTGCGTGTCCTTTGTCAACTCAATGACCACTGCCCCAGAGTGGTTTCTGTAGACACCTGGCTCATGTCCTCCGTCAGACAGCCCATCCCTCACCACACTCTGCATCCCACCTCAGGGTTCATCTCTGCTCCCATCTGGGTCTCCATGCAGGGTGTTGCTCAGCTGAGGCACTTTCCACTCTGGCTCTGACGCAGTTTGTCCTCCGAAATCCCCCCCTAACACTGCTCTGCTCCACCAGGGTCGCTCGTCAGCTGGGTGAGGTGCGCTAGGGTGATCATGGTCTTTGTTTCACAGCAGCAGACTTGGGGGAGGTGTTTCTAAAAGGCTGAGAGCTTTTGCAACGCCATGCTTAGCTCCTAAGTGGTGCAGACGAGAGATGCAAATCCAGCCACCAAAAGCAACAATTGAGCCCCGGTGAGAAAAATACTACTTTTGGAGCTCACTCCGTTATCAGGCTCCAACACGGGGTTTGGTGATAATAAGAAGTCCAATCACCCACGTCACGCACAAAGAAAGCCTCATCACTTTGCAGCCGTCCTGAAAGATGCTTTGTTGGGGGCATTCATTCACTTGAGGGAGTATTTCTGTGGGCCCTACTCTGGGCAAGCAGTGTTCTAGGTGCAGGGCCTTTGGTGAACGATTTAGACAAGCTCTCTGCTTCTGTAGAGAGAGCGAGCGGGGCAGGCAATCAACAGAACCAATATGTTGTCTAATGAAGTCAGCTAGTGAAGAATTCAGGGCAGAAAAATAAAGCAGCTTTAGGGTATGGGGAGGTACAGGAGCATCTGCCTTAGCCAGGCCCAGTTGGGTGGGCCCCTCTAAGGGGCTGACATTTAGCAGCAACTGGGTAAGCATAAGGGTGAGCCATGAGGCTGCTGAGTTAGGCATCCCAGGCAGGGTCAAGGGCAAGGGCAAGTGGGCAGTGCCTGGCCTACCTGAAGTGCAAGGGGGCTGGGGCCTTGAATGAACGGGGGAGGGGGCAGTGAAAAGGGTTTGCGTTTTCACCAAAAAGGAAGCAGAGGAGTCTGAACACCGGGGCCTTGGGAACCACCACGACGGCGCTTCGGCTTCTACTTGCAGGTGGGAGAGTTATAAGCAAGGAATGATGTGATTTAACTTACGCTTTTGGAGTATCACTCAGTTGCAGTGGAAAAGTCTTGGCAACTAGGCACAGCTGAGCCTAAAATCCTAGCGACATCACTGTTTCACTGCATCCAAAGGAGAGGTCTTTATGAGCTGCTGTGCAAATGTCTTACCTGCTGTAGGACACAGGTATCTTGCCTAGTGGACCACAACAAACACTCATTTCCTTCCTAATGTGTATTTCCAAATCCACATCTCCCTTCTCCCAGCTTAGGGACAGTGAGACAGTTTGGAGGTGTGTACCATACAAATTTCATGTTGAAATGCAATCCCCAATGCTGGAGGCGGGGTCTGTTGGTGGGACCTTGATGGGATCACAGGGGCCGGTCCCTCATGAATGGCTTAGCACCATCCTGTTAGTGATGAGTGAATTCTCATTCAGTTCCTTCATGGGAGATCTGGTTGTTTAAAAGTCTGAGACCTCCCGCTCCTCTGTCTGTTGCTCCCACTCTCACTATGAGACACACCAGCTTCCCTTCCCCTCTGCTAAGATTGGAAGCTTCCTGAGGCCCACACCAGGAGCAGATGCTGACACCACACTTTCTCTACAGCCTGCAGAATCGGGGGCCGAAATAAAACTTCTTTTCATTATAAATTACCCAGTCTCAGGTATTCCTTTATAGCAATGCACAAAATGGCCTAATATATGCAGCGAAGAGTGTGGTGAAAATAGCTTCTTTCGGAAGGCATAGTTATTTCTACGTGTGCTGTCTAAACCCCGATATTCAACATGCAGTGCGCACGTTCTCTGGGTCCATCACATACCATGGCAGAGACCATTTAAACTCATGCCATATCATATGAGTTTAAATGTCCATACAGTTCAATGCAGATACACTGAGATCTTCTGAGAGTAATTTTCCTGGACGCAGGATGCATGACTCATGCACTTACTCAATTAAAAACAACAACAACAAAAAAAGCAGCATACATGTTCAGATAATGTAGGTCATCTCTGTTTCCTGCGAATAAAAGTTTTGGTTAAGACAGACTCATACCCTGGAACAGAGGCCAGGCGCACTTGTCTTAGGATGCCGGCAAAGCTCAAGCCTCTTGTTCTGTCAGGTCCTGTTTAAGAAATTGCCTTTGCAAGTCTAACACATTTAATTGAGGGAGTAGAGAGGGGGGTATTCGAAAAGATTATGGAGGAAGGTGGGGCATTTGTCCAATTGGTTCCACTTCCAGGGGCCCTTCGTTGTTCTTGGAGGAGAGCCAGGCCTGTAGCTGGGGCATTTGCATCTGCTTATCCTCTTAGTCAAATGCCTTTTGTCTAAGCCGTTGACTTGGGAGCAAAAATGTACTGACCTCCACAGACCATTCTCAAACTTGGGATAAAATAAACTCATTTTTTTTTTTTCTCGAAGAATGAACTTAGAAGATCCACCTCCTCCCTCATCCCTTTTGCCAGAGACGCCCATTGGAGGCTATGGCTAGAAAGAGTGGCCCAATTCAGCAGAAGTGTCTAGTTCAAGCCACACACAAGCTCAGACTGCCTTTTAGAGGGAACATTATCAATAGTTTATTCAACAGCTGCTAACCTGGTTGCACCATGGGACTTGAACTTGCCAATGTGACAGGCAAGTTGGGAGTCTAAACTTCAGTGCCTTCTACATAGTGTCACCACAGCTACTATTTATTGGATGCCCACTACATGTTAGTTGCTCTCTGTGAATTTTGTACGTGCCCAGAAACAATCCTACAAGGATTCTCATCCTTATGAGTAAACTGAGGCTCAAAGGAGCTATGTAACTGGCCCAGGATCACAGCCAGCACATTCCCAAGCCGAGGCTTATACCCAGGACACCTGTGCACCCTCTGCTTTTATCTGCCTGTCACATGCAGCACTTGCTGGGCACCTCCTCTTTTCCAGGCACTGTGCCACCTGCCAGAGCATCCAAGATCAACCAGACAGCCCAGAACTCTCCAACAGCTCAGGCTTGGTTTGAGTTCTCACAGAAGCAGGACTTGGGACAATGATTGGTGAGCAAGGTGTTTATTTGGAAGGTGATTCCAGAAAGCACTAGTGAGGGAGTTAGGACAAGAGACAGAGATGGGAAATTTGTGACAAACGGTTATGCCACCAAGCCAAATACTTTGGAGGGCAATAGGCTCAGTCTTAGGGACTCTGTGGGGGTGATATTCTGCACCCCCAAATCAGGTACTAGGGAGCTAGGGTATTTAGCCACCAATGTGCCACCCATCAGTGCTTGATGGTTTTTTCCAAGGGCATTGAGTATAAAGCATTTTTGTCTCCCCATGCACGTGGACAGACTGTGTTCTTTCTTCCAAGAAAAAAGAGTCCTCAGACAGACATTAACTGCAAATGGGCATTTTTTGAGCATCTCCTACACATCAGGCACAGGACATCTATTTACCTACCTCATAGAGAGACAGGCAGCGTGTATTTACAATAATTAGTGCAGATATCTGGAGTCCACATTTATAAGCTGTAGGATCTTGAAGAAATTGCTAAATCTAATGTCTGCTGCAAGAAGGGAATGGTGATAATGCCTACCACAAAGAAGAAACCATGGATTGAAAGAGATTGTGTGTGTAATGCAGTCAGAGTAATATCTACAACCCAACGAGTTCTCAAAAACAGTTTATATATTGGTAAGCCCTAGTATCCTTAGCTCATTAAATCCTTACGATGACCTATGATGAAGTAGAGTCCCATGGAGGCTGAACGATGTGCCTAGTATCCTCAAGGCATCAAAAGCAAAACTAAGCAGTGATCCAGCCTAGGTGCAGTGGCTCATGCCTGTAACCCCAGCACTTTGGGAAGCCGAGGTGGGCAAATCACCTGAGGTCAGGAGTTCAAGACCAGCCTGACCAACAAGGTGAAACCCCATGACTACTAAAAATACAAAAATTAGCCGGGCATGGTGGCAGGCACCTGTAATCCCAGCTACTCAGGAGGCTGAGGCAGGAGAATTGCTTGAACCGATGAAGCGGAGGTTGCAGTGAGCCGAGATTGTGCCATTGCGCTCCAGCCTGGACAATGGGGTGAAACTCCTTTTAAAAAAGAAAAAAAAAACAAAAACTAAGTCTGTGTGACAGCAGATCCCGGAGGCCACACGGAGCTCCCTGGGACGCATGGCACCATGAAATTCCGAGTGTGAACTCCTTTCTCCCTACTCCAAGGAGTACATGACTCAGAGTAAGCTCCTTACCCTGCTGGCTAGCGTCTCTATTGGAAGCAGTGAACTTCATAGCTGAACTCCCTTCCAGCTGTATAATATATCCATTCCCTCAAGTGCTTGACATGGATGCGTTAGAGAGCTGAAGACACTCTTTAATGTTCAATATTTCTGTGATTAACGTTTTATTGGACGGTGGGCAACAGAAATGCTATCCCCGCACAAAAGAAATAATTCAAATAGGGACATTGTCTGTTGCATAAAACCTCCATTTAAAGATTTTTTTAAAAATATTTTAAAAGTGACTTTGGAAGGAAGCTTCAACCTAAGGAGAAGGATCAAAAGTAAAATTGATGGCTTCAGGGTGGAATTTTTCCCTTCAGTAACTTAGCCGTCCTGATAGAGATAATGATGTCCACCTGTCAAGGCGAAGAGGCAGGCGCGCTGCAGAGAAAGATAGCAAGGACCTTCAGAGACTGCTCAACTCCGCAAGCTTTGTTAAGGGGCTGGGAGGGGAAAAGCAATTGCCTTCCCTCTTGTCCTTCCCCTGTCCTCTTTCTCCAAGCCTGATAGAGGACTGCAAGGCCACTGGTCCCCAGGAAGCTGATGAGGATGAGTGGCTCACAGTTCTGCGTGGCTTGTTAATCACATCAGCTAGCAGTCCTCTTCCTATGTGCCTGCCACTGTGCAAAGCTCTTTACTTCAATTAACTGAAGCTTCCCAGTGACCCCTTGATATTTGTATCAGCATCCTTACTTTACAGATGAGGAAAGTGAAACCCCAAGAGTTCAGTCTTACTAATCCACAGTTACTCAATCAAGAACCGGCACACTGAGACAGCCTGAGCCCTAAATCACCATGCCACTCTGCTCCACATTTCTCATCTCCTGTGACCCTCACCACAGTGCTGCTAGGAGATGAGTTTTTGTCTCATTTCAGACTAAGGTGATCAAGGGCCAGAGAGAAGTAGTGACTTGTCCAAGGTCACACAGCCAGTGCATGGCACAGCTGGATCCTGAACCACAGTGGCCTGACTGCAGACTACGTCACAACTGGTGACATATAGAGAGACGTTTAGCTGATTTTTCTTCCTTAATGGTTCACTTAGTTACTGAATAATGTATCCCAGTAGTTTTTTGCTACAATTAGCTTTTAATGTTTTATGCTACAGTGCTAATAAGAGTAGTTTAAATAGACTTGAAAGTTGTATTAATTCCATCCTTTTTCTTTAAAAAAAAAAAAAAAAAGGAGCTAAAAATTAAGTCACCTTGAGAGAAATTGATATCATTGTTACAGACAGCAGGTATAAACAAATCTGTATGTGTGCCTAAACTTACCTATAGGTATTGCTACAGATATGTTTTATATCTATAAATATGTTGCATATGTGCAGTTAATACACGTCCATGCATATCTCCTTATACTGCTTAAAATTATTAATTCTTGTCAAATAAACTGACCACTGACACTATTCCTGACCATAGTGTTGCTCACAAAAGAAGCAACTTGGTTACAAAGCCATGCCTGAAGTTCAAAGTTTTGCCCCTGTGACTTTTAATTCAGAGCCCGTTGTTGAAACCACTATTCATCTTCTTTGTCCACAGCATCTTTATGCTGTGGTCTGTCTTTCCCCATAAGCCGACACACATACTTCTCATTACACCTCAAGGTCAGCTGGAGCTACCTGCTTCTCTCTTAGAAAGGCCATCAGGATCCCCAAAGTGAACGTTACATATGCCATAGAGCTCAAGTTTCCTGTCCAGGCACCCCAAACGCAGTGCACAAGAATCTGGCCATTTTTGCTTGATATGGTGACAGAAAAAGAAAATGTGAAATTTATTATATAGTTTTATTTATACTTCCATTATATTCTACAAAATATCAAAGGTGGTATAAGCAAGATGTAGACCTAGATGGCTAATATATCGGCTTTGTTCCAGAGGGTTTCATATTTCGTTTATTTTCAAACTGAACATGATCAGGTCATTACATAAATAATAAAATGTGATGTATCATTTATATGAAGAATAACTGATCTGTGATCATTTTGGTATTGATTAAGTTAATAGAATGAGCACTTACTTACCTTATTACAAACTCTGTATATTAAAAATATGCCTTAAAATATAAGCAAGGGTCTGACAAAAGGTTTGATCTGGAGTGGTGGGAGTGAGTTCATTTGACCTCAGCTTTTCTTCCCAAACCAGAAGAGACTGAGAACAGGCTGCTGGCCTCAGGGCCTCTGTTCTTTTTCAAACACCAAGTTGGCCTACCATTCTTACTAAATCATTGCCACTCCCTTTGAAACCCAAGCTGATATAATGACGACATTGTACCAAGTAATAACTTCAATTACATTTTCCACTTGTAATTTCACATCTACATCTAAAAGAGGCTCTGTCCCTTTCCTTTTATTACGACTTACATTTCTAAGTATGTTTGGAGCAATTTTAGGCAGATTCATTGTTAGTTTTTATTCTTGTTTTCCATGTGTGAGAAGAATGACGGATTTTAATGGTTGGCCTCCTCTCTTCCTCAGAGTCCTCAGTTGAGTTAATGTTTGGTTTGTCTTAAAGCCACTAGTTTCATTCATTCTGTTTGAATCCATTGATTCAGAGATGTTGCACGATGTCAGTAATATGATCATTACGTTGCATCCCTTTGTTTTTCAGATGGTCTATTTGAAAACCAGAGATGGAGAGTGGATAAGCCAAGGTCACACAACAAATTCATGGCAGAGCTGGGACTATGAATCTGAGACTGGGGTGATCTTCTATTTTGTGTAGAGTGTCTCTGTAAGAGGGTAGTGTTGGATGTATCTGCTTGTCTGTTCCCATTTTTGGCCATGGTCCATATTGCCCAGGGTGACTATCTACTCTTTCACCCCCTAAAACCTTATCCATGATGAGCTTCTCCAGCTAACCATTGCAAACACTGCTCCAGTGTTTCATTACCATTCCATTTCCACAATGTTTATGTCTAGAAGAGCTACCAAACCTAGACCTCATCTTAGAGGAGAGTTTACATTTTGTGTCAGTGCATTTTACCAGGGACGAGATTAACCTGGGTGTGGCTCAGATAAGAAGGTTAAAATAATTACAAAATGAAAAATTGAGCATTGGCCTATCGAGCATTGTCTTCAAATATCTGAAGAGCAAGTTGTGGTGTACAGTAATCAAAATTGTCTTCACAGAGTAAAGCTAGAATCATTCAAGTGGTCAGTCTATTTATATACTAATTGAAGACCTTTCTGCCAATGATAATGTATTAGTTTTTTCTCACACTGCTATGAAGAAATATCTGAGACTGGGTAATTTATAAAGAAAAGAGGTTTATTGACTTATGGTTCTGCATGACTGGGGAGGCCACAGGAAACTTACAATCACGGCAAAACATACCTCTTCACAGGGCAGAAGGAGACAGAATGAGTGCAAGCAGGGGAAATGCCAGATGCTTTAAAAACTGTCAGATCTGGTGAGAGTCACTCATTAACATGAGAACAGCATGAAAGAAATTGCCACCAAGATTAAATTACCTACCCCTGGTTCCTCCTCTGACATGTGGGAATTACAATTCAAGGTGAGATTTGAGTGGGCACCCAGAGCCAAACCGTATCAGACAAGTAGGCCAAAAAATAGATGTCTCATCTTGTGAAGGCTTTGCCCAAGTGCAAGACAGCGCATTCCATCACAGCACTCAGGGCAGACTTGAGTTCATGTCGTAGCTCCAACTGAAAAACCATGAGACTTTTTAGCTGCATAAAACGGTGAACATGCTGAAGATGATGGCGATGACGGTGAGGATAATGATGGTGATGATGATGGTGATATTGGTGATGATGATGATGATAGTAATGGTGTTGGTGACAATAACAGTGGCGATGGTGATGATAGTGATGGTAACAATGATGATGAAGATGAAAATAATGAGCAAAATGGTGATGAGGAAGACAAGAGTGTGATAGTAATATAAACACAGGCTGCTTCTGCCAAAAATGTTAAGAGATCCTCACACTGGATGGGAAGTGGAGGAGCCAGGTGATTTCAAAGATTTTCCACTTCCCCTGTGATTCTATGACTCTTAAGTAGTTAAATAAAAACAACAAAGCTTTAGTGTTAGATCAATAATAGGTCAAATCCAGTATGTATGAAATATACAACCTTGTATTTGTCAGATTATGTATATTCTTAAGGCCTTTTATTCTTAACCCTGGAATATGGTGATAAAATATCTATCATGCAAAAGAGTGGACATGGATAGTCTTATGGGGTAGTCTCTTTGTTAAGCATCGGGGATGCAGTAGGAGAAAGAGATGCACCATTCCAGCTCTCCACTGTTTCTAAGAGAGGAAGCGGAAAAGTGAAATGTGGACAGGTATGTAGGTGGGAGAGAGGATGGGTGGTTACACATGACAAAAAGCTAATGCAGTGAAGAAGTAATATAACATATGAGGAAATGAAGATAATGAAGGAGGGCAAGGATGCAGAGAGGCAGGAGTGGAGGTGGCATCATAGGGAATCATCAGGGAGGCCTCTGTGCCCCTGCTTGCCCTGGAGAAATTGTGAGCCATGACCTACACAAAGCCCCAGGCAATTTTTTTCTGGCACATACCAAAGACTCATCAGAGGTAGTTTCCTTTAGCTACTCTGGCTGCATTCTGGACACACAGATTTAAGGAAATAGGAGTGATTGTTCTCTAATCGCTGATATCTGAGATCTCCAGACATCAGATGAGGTGATGTGTGTGTGAGGAAGGGAAGGGAACTAAAATTTTTGCAGGTGTATATGCAGCAGGTGGTCTGCAAGGTGCTTTGCTCACATCCTCTGACCTTTCTGTCACTCTCCTGACCCCATGGGGGTACACAGGTTTTGTCTCCCTGACACAGGGAAATTCTCAACCATCCTACTTGCATTTTGGTTTGCTCACCATTTAATGTTCAGCCTGTAGCACACAGACTACCACATAGAAATACGTGATGATAATTGGATGGATGGATGGATGGATGGATGGATGGATGGATGGATGGATGGATGGATGGAAGAAAGTCATAATGAGAATGGAGTATTCTTGTTTTTCAGATGAGGAAAGCTCAGAGAGGTTGTGTGACTAGTATGCAACCATGGACCAATAAATCTGCAGAGGTGGAGTCAATCAACAAGTTATTCATTCATTTACTACTCCTCTCACAGGCTTTGTTAACAGTGTAGCCCACTCTTCTGTCAGCTGGTAACATAAAGACAGATAAGGCTCATCACTGTCTTTAAGACACTTATCATGTGGAAAAATGAATGGGCTGGCAAATTTCAGAGCCCAAATTTCAGTAATTTTCCCAGTACATAAGATGAATTTGTGGAAGTTACAAGAATAAAGGTTTTGGTGGCACATAAAGAAGATGATTTTTGCTTTTCTGTTTCAATGCATGCTTGTTGGTGAGTTTCTCTTCTCCGGGAATATTCAAGGTGAGGCTGAATGATCCCTGGTCAGGCGCAGGAGAGCGCTGATTCAAGCTCAGGGTAGCCTGTTAGATTGGGTGGGCAGTCACGGATAGGTCTCTGCCACCCGCAGGAGTCAAATGCAATGCAAATCTGCAGACCATTTCTCCATTCCCAGTGTGGCCACTGGCATGGGGTCCTTGAACTGGTGGGCACTAAGTATCTGCGCAGACCACCTCCTGAGCATGCCCAGGGACTTCTGTATCTCCATGAATGGGCACCCTCACCCAGAAAGAGCAGTCAGTGAGCAATTTGGGACTGGGAGAAGATTTCCAGCATCAATCACTGCAGAAGACTCTCACTTTTTCCCTTGAGTGCAAAAATGCACAGGAACCCACGGAGACTTAGTGAGACTCTAAGTGGAACTTAGAGGTGATGAGGACAACTTCTGTGCACTTCATGCTACAGAAAGAACAAAAATCAGAAAAGCCCTCTGAAAGGCCTCCAATTTCTCTGGTCCCACAGCCAAAAGAACACAGGGGCTGAAGCCAACACCTCCCGTGTGGGATGCCTGCTTCCTATCTCTCCAAAAGGTGACCCTTTAGCTGTAGTTCAGAATACCTGAGCCACAGCTAGCATTCACGGTGTGCTTCCTCTAGGTCTACTGCAGACCAGGTGCTTCAGAAACATGAGCAAAGGTCCTTCAAATAAATGGGAAGGTTGATCCTCATTTCACAGAAGAAACCACAGGTTCCACGAGGTGGGGTGTATTAGTCTCTTTTTATGCTGCTGCGACATACCCGAGACTGGGAAGAAAAAGAGGTTTAATTGGTCTTAACAGTTCCACACGGCTGCGAAGGCCTCAGAATCATGGTGGGAGGCAAAAGGCACTTCTTACATGGTGGCAGCAAGAGAAAATGAGGAAGAAGCAAAAGCAGAAACCCTTGATAAACCCATCGGATCTCATGAGACTTATTCACTATCACGAGAATATCACAGGAAAGACCGGCCTCCATGATTCAATTACCTCCCCCTGGGTTCCACCCACAACAGATGGGAATTCTGGGAGATACAATTCAAGTTGAGATTTTCGTGGGGACATAGTCAAACCATATCATGGGGTAACCTGTTCACAGCCACCCAGGTTGTAAAGACAAAAGTCATGGTTATGAGTCTTTCTCCAGCCACTGACTCACTCTCTCATCTTGTTCTCACTGTGTTTATGGAGGCCAAATAAAAGGGGCAACTTCAACTAATAGGTTAGAATGTCACTGGCCCTGTATTCTACAATATGAGATGGGCTAACCCATTTAGTCAATGTGCACTCGGTGGAAATTTACCTGTCTGTAAGTTTGTTTCTTCCAATAGATTAGCTATTTCATGGCAAGGAAAATAGTTAACCCATGCTTCTATTTCTAGAACCTAGCTGGGACATGGAACTTAGCCAGCTCTCTAATGGAGGCACCATGACATATGAGATGGTGGTTGCATAAATATTTAGCAGGTTCTCTAACCTCTAAACAATCTTCCCTTGCCTAGGCCAGTTCTACACCTTTAGGGCAGCCCTCAAAGCATGTCCAAGGTCATGTAGCTATTCAGTGGCAAAGGCAATATTCAAACTCTGTTCATTCCACTTCACCATATCACCACCTGGAATATCTGTGTTATACACAAACCAGTGTGATAGTCTGAGCTGCCCAATGTGCATTGATTGTGCACTTGCTGTACGTCAGTCAGTGGACAGTGTCCTAGACTGGAGAAAAGATTCCCTTACTGAAAACTAGGGGACCAGTATCCTAGTGTGGAAACAACTCAACAGTTTCAACCAAGATTCTGCATTGGGGTGAATCCTGACTACAAACTGCCAGCAGTGCATCAAATGAGGAAGATGTGATATCATACCAACAAGGCCCTAAGAGGATGGTCCTCCCCATCATTTGCCTGTGTGATGTTGCATGAGCTGCAATGACTTGGTACTGGAAACTCTGTATTTGCAAGGCCCAGAGAATGGGAAAGAAATTGAGGCCTCAAGGGATGTTTCTAGGGTTACCCAAAAGCCTGCAAGTCCTAAGCTGAGTCCTGTGCACAGTAAGGCTTGGTTTAGAAACAGAAAAAATATACTGCATAGCCCACTACTCAGAAAAACTTACAGAGACATGGTACAGAAAGACACATGCAGAGTGTTCACTGCTGGGGGCACTGGGAACAGCTTCCAGAGAAAGGTAACCGGAGTTGGATTTTAATGAGGGAATGAAATGCAGAGATGGAGGAAGGGTTTCCAAGTAGGGGGTCTCTGCATGAGCAAAGATGTGATTTGTTCTAGGAAAACAAGTCTAGTCTCAGAAAACCTTGCTGAGCACCTGTCAGTGCGAGACCTGTGTAAGGCTTAGAGGAGACAAGGAGAGGAGCAGTTCCAGCCTGTCCAGCCCTCCAAAATCTCCTGGTTCACTGGGCCAGGTAACGAGCTCCTCTCACATGGCAGGATTAAGGCATATGGTTAAACAGACGAGAACCTGTAGGTGGAGAAAGATGAGAGTGTGAGGTCTCGAAGACCAGATTTAGGATAATGATCTATATCAGGGCATCTCTCAGAGCTAGCAAAGTTACACAATCACCCCATTCCCTAATTGAAAACAAAGGCAAACAATATATATTTCCAAGGAAAGAACTTCTAAACAAATATATTGGGGAGAGGGGATGCCAAAGGCAAAGTTTGGAATAGCCACTTGCTGCCCTCTTTGAATGACCTCAGATCTTTAAAATTCCTTATCTTCCCTCTAAGGACATTGGACAGATAAAGTCGGCTGGGTATCTCAGGGTCATTAGCACAATCTACTGAACCAAGTTGCGTTTTGTGTTCAGAAGATCAGCTCTTCTGGAGAAACTCCTCTGACAAGCTGTCACGAACATCCATGTGGAGTTGAGAGAGCTTGGGGGAAAGAACAACACGTACACAGGGTATTTTATTTGGAGATTGTCAGGTTTCAATCATATGCTGCATCTTCACCTGTGATTGATTTTCCTCTCTGTTTGAAGACAGAGATTTAAATCAAGTGAGCGTATCAAACTCCCTCACTATCCTGGGCCACGTCAGCTGCCAAATGTGCTTCTCCTGCCTTGGAGCCTGCCTCTGAGCTCTGCACCTAATGCTTACCCTCTTCCCTTCTGGAGGCTGGTGGGCTCCTTATGCTAGCAGTTCCAACTGAGAGATGCCACCTCCCATGGCCTCTGTCCCCTGCGGTTTGTGACTCTGCAGAGGACACCCATCCGTCGTGGCTCAGGATAGAAAGTCGGGCCTTTCTTCTGTCTCCCGCATTCCTAGCATCCTAAAGATTTTATCTCTAAACTTTTCTTGACTCTAGTCCTTTCCCATACCACTCCAGCTACTGTTCACTCTCTTATCACCTCCCAGCAGCTCCTTTAAAAAATTAAATTTAAGGAGTGCAAATGAAGTTTTGTTACATGGATATATTGCATGGTGGTGAAGTCCAAGCTTTTAGGGTATTCATTATCCCAGTAATGTACATTGTGCCCATTAAGTAATATCTCATCCCCTATCCTCCTCCCCCATCCTGCCTTCTGAGTCTCCAATGTCTATCATTCTACACTCTATGTGTACACATTACTTAGCTCCCACTTGTAAGTGAGAGCCTGTAGTATTTGACTTTCTGTTTGTAAGTTGTTTCACTTAGGATAACGGCCTCCAGTTCCACCCATGTTGCTGATATGATATCTTTCTTTTTAATAGCTGTATAGTATTCTATTGAATACACACACACACACACACACACACACACACACACACATATATATACACCACATTTTGTTTACCCAGTCCACCCACCCACCCCCTCCCCACCAAAACACACACCACATTTTCTTTATCCAGTCATCCATTTATGGACACTTAGGTCAATTCCATGAGATACCTGCCCTTGTATGTTTATTGCACCACTATTCCCAATAGCAAAGATGTAGAATCAATCCTAACAGTTCTTTTCTTCCCCAATAAAGTCCTTTCAAACTCACTCTCTCTGGGATATGTATTTTCAATGCACATCTGATTCTGTCGCCCTTTCTCCCGCTTAGAGCTCTGCTCGGGTCACCCTGCACCAGTCCCATTCCTTAGCAAAATTTAGAAAGTCCTTCCCCACTTTGACCATGCCTTTCTCTGTGTCCTTGTCTCTTTCAACTTCAGCAAACCTGAAGAGCTTTCATCCCCCAGCACAGACTGTACATCAGGCAGACTCGCACCTTTACCTCCTTAATTCGTTCATGTCCCTGATGACTTATATCAGGTTTCAGCTCCTTCAGAGTCTGCAGATTCCTCAACTCCCCATCCCCAGTCCAGGAGTGGGGGACAGTCCCATTTCCCCATGGCTAGAGCTTCCCTGGCTCTGCACTTTACTTTTGCACTCACCAAGTCTTGCATAAAATATCAGTTGGGTTTTTCTATCACCCATTGGACTGTGGACCCTTTAGGCTCAATCTCTCTCTACCCCAGTACCAACTTCAGTTCATGGTACTGTCAGTGTTGAAAAAGTGTCCCATAAATAGATAATTAATTAATTTTCTCTCTCAACAACTGCACTCATAGCTGCAGAGTCCCAAAACTGGAGGGAAACTCCCCCACCCCCACTTTACAGATGTAGAAACTCAAACCCAGAGAGGGGAAAGCTATGTAGTGCCAAGCCAAGCCTGCATGGGCCCAGGACCCCGACACTGGTCCAGGACGTCTCTCCCAGCAGCAGCATTCCTTTCCCTCCCGCTGTTCTCTGCTGATACTCACCACTGGCCAACTGGAATTAGTGCTCATAAAACGCTAGCTTACTCTCAATCAGCTTCATTTGTACTAAGAATCGACCTGAGATAAAAGCAGAAACTCGGCTTATTAAGCTTGAAACGATGGTCAGAAAATCTCTACAGCGTTTTGAGACCCTTGCTGTCAGTGACTTCTGGAATCCAGGACATTAATGTGAAGCCCAGCTCAACTCTAAACCCTCATTCCACCCATTCTTATCGAATTCCAATTCTGTTATCTATGGGGACAGAATTTGACTTACCCACTAGACTATCTGATCCTAGGAATCCCATTTACCTACCTATCACCACTCTCCTACCTCGAGGCAAAAATCAAGCATACAATAGATACTCAGGAAATAGTGGATGAAAGAATTTAGTTCTGACTCTAAGAACACAGGCAGACTAAGGCTTCTAGCAGGCAGGAAGCACCAACTACGCAGCCCTTTGGTGCCTGCCACTGGGCTACACCTTAAAATTCCATCCCATTTACTCCTCCTCATCATCACAGGAAGTAGTCGCTGTTCCCATTTTAGAACTAAGGAGACTGAGGCTGAAGGAGGCTGTGTAACCTGCCTAAGATCACCCAGCCATAAGCATCAGAGAAAGAATTCTAGCTGAGATCGACTTGACCCTAAACCCTAAATTCTTACCCACCATGTGCTGATACACTTACAGGTCAATTTGTGCTCCCCTTGCCCACAATTTGTCATTTCCAGGTGTCTGTTGGAGGAATGAGACCACATCATATTCAACCTCATGAGCTTATTTCTGTCAATCTGTGATTTAAAAAACAAAAAACAAAAAACCCTGGAAGACAAGAAAGAGACATACCTGAAGCCAATGTGTGAGCTACCCAAGAGGGCAAGGAAGTTGAAGCCCAGGGATGGTGGCTCCAGAGAGATTTGGATTACACTTAATTAAGACAAGTTCTTTTTCTCTTATTCGGTTTTTTGTGTTTTTTTTTTTTTTTCTTTTGTCGTGGCTGCACTATTGGCTTGTGCTGTCTAAAGAGAAAATAGTTAATTGGTTTATTTAGCCAACTATAGATGGATTCAGTATTATTCTTCATCGTGTGAATTAAATTAAATAGTTTATTTACCCCCATGCAATCCATTCAGTTCATTTAATTTAATTTCATAGTTATAATATGGGGAACAAACTAACTAGATTTCTCCCTTTGGGATGGAAATGGGCAAATATTTTG
The DNA here is from genome assembly GCF_049350105.2 of Macaca mulatta. Lineage (NCBI taxonomy): Eukaryota > Metazoa > Chordata > Mammalia > Primates > Cercopithecidae > Macaca > Macaca mulatta. The sequence continues at coordinate 172,024,865 of NC_133412.1, forward strand.
GTTCTGAATTAACAAGCAGCAAAGCTGATATTTATAATAAATCATCCATTGTTAGCCATCCTGATAATTATTCTGTGAATGGTCTAAAACAGACATGGGCATGTAATAGACACATTGTTGGCTTTTACTGCAGTTTAGTTCTTTGTGTTAATGAACAATCTAAACTGAAAACTCAGAGATGATTCCAGAGCAAATAGGTTTGTTTCACAGACATGAATTGAACACCTACTAAGTTCCTGGCAAGGTGAAACAGCCACAAACACATCACACCAACCCCTGCCAAAAACATGTCTGTGTCTCCTGTCTCCAACAGGAAGATGTCCCAGTCCCCGCAGGACCTCCCCTGACCTGGCTCCACAGGCTTCCCACTCTCAACTCCTTCTCCTTCCTTCCTGCTCCCCACTTGCCCCCCACTTGCTGTAAGCTTTTGCAATGCTAAACCACGTGTAGTTGCATAAACACGCCAAGCCACACAGTGATTGTAGGTCTTTGCCTCCTCTGTGCCCTCTCCCTCCTTCTTCCCACTCTCCCTGGTGAACTCAGACTCATTATTCAAGATTCAGTTTACTTTGCACCCCCTTCTGGGCAGGTTGCCCTAAAACGTCACTGGTAGAGTTGATACCATCCTCCATCATGGGGTCCATTAAGTGTGGCAAGCATCACACCCTAATGCAAGTGGCCTTATTGCCCATGCTAAGTGTATGGCTTTGGCCATCCCCAGATCAGGGAATGAGCCTGCCTCTACCTCCTACACTCTCACCTGCAACTCTCACATCCCTGAAATTGGGCTGATAATAATACCTTCCTCGTATCGTTGTTTGTTTTGAGGATTAATTGAGGTTACAGTGTGTGAAGGACTAAATGGCAATGTGTGTAATAGTAAACCTCCAATAAATATTAATTATCACTATCTGTTTATATATCACACTGAGCTATGAGTTGCTGGAGAATCAAGACTTTGTCTTTTTTTAATCTCGGGATTCCCGTTGAATAGCACAATGCTTTGAAGAGATTGTTTTCTTCCATCAATGCATATTTCATGATTTATAAAGAAGGTTAGAGAATTTCAGATGACGAATAAGGTGCAGCTGGTCAATGGAAAAGGGGAGGAGAAAAAGAAGAAAAGCTTTGTTATTTGAGAAGCACCAAAAATTGCAGAAAAGATCTTCTTGACTTTTGGTAGATTCTGGAACCTATCAGAAAGGACTGGCCAGGAATTAGGAAAATAGGTTGATTGGGAGAGCATGGGGAAAGCCTGCTGCCTGCAACTTACCAGTCAGGAAGCTTTTGAGCAGACATACAAATTCCCACTGGAAAAAAAGGTGCAAATCCCCGGAGTTATACAGTCTTTTAATCCCTCTTCACCTAATACTCTCCTGAGCAGTCCTTTTCAGGAAAAGGAGCAGAATCCTAAGACAGAGTCTAGGAGATGTTTTCTTTGAATGAGGGGAGCAGATCTAGGAAGAAAAGAAACTCAAAGCCTGACAGCTCTGTGTCTGCATCTCTGCTCTGTCTGTTAAGAGGTGTGTCAACTGGCACTGTTCACCACCTCCCCTGGCTTAAGATCCCTCACCTGCAAAATGGGGAGGGCAGCAGGAATGTGAAGGTGAGGAGGAGAGGATGGTGGGAAAGAGTCCAGGAGGGAAGAGGCGAATACGCAGAAATGGCCGGGGTTGGGGTACGGTCCTTCCACCCTGGCCCTGCACACACAGTGCTACGATACTGGCTCTCCAGGCATCACACTTAGAGCTGCATATCAATTAGTCACAGGCCTTAAAGCTGAATGTAATTAATTCTATAATACACTGCTGTTCCTGCTACATTCCAGTAAAATCACATCATGAAATTGGGGCATGATGAAGGATTTCTGACAAAGGGAAGGCAGATCTGAGTCAACTCTCCACACGTCCTTCATGTCAGGGTGGGATCCAAGACTGTGGAGCCAAATGCAGGCCTGTGGATGTCCTGCTGTGCGCACAAGGAAACAGGGTGTCCTCAGCCGTGCCCCCACCCCCCACCGTTCTAAAAGAATGCACACAGGGCAGAGAAAAAAATGGTAGGAGGCCGATGAGTGCCTAACAACTTGTCACATTCCACCTCAAAGTCCCATCCGATTACTTTTGCCTACAGATGTTGGGAAATACAATTTTAATAACTTTCTTATTGTGCTTAGTAGAAATTTACCATCTGAGTTATTTTTAAATGTACAGTTCGGTGGCATTAAGTATATTCACAATGTTGTACAACCATCACCGTTACCCATCTCCAGAACGTTTTTACCATCCCAGACTGAAACTCCATGCCCATGAAATACTAAGTCCCCCGTCCCCCTTCCCCAGCCCTTGGGAACCACGATTCTACTTTCTGTTTCTATGAATTGACTACACTAGGTACTGCATGGAAGTAGAATCACACAGTATTTGCCCTTTTGTGACTGGATTATTTCACTTAGCTTCATGTCCTGAAGGTTCATTCATCTTGTAACGTGTGTCAAAATTCCCTTACTTTTTAAAGGCTGAATAAGATTCCATTAAATAAATATGCCACATTTTGTTTATCATTCTTTTATAGACAGATAGTTAGGTTGTTTCTACATTTTGGCTACTATGAATAATGATTCTATGAACACAGGTGTACAAATAGGTGTTTGAGTTGCTACTTTAAATATTTTGGATATAAGACCCACTAGCGAGATTTCTGGATCATATGGTAATTTTATGCTTAATTTCTTCTTTTTTTTTTTTTTTTTTTTTTTTGAGACAGAGTCTTGCTGTGTCACAAGGCTGGAGAGCAGCGGCATGATCTTTGCTCACTGCAACCTCCATCTCCCAGCCTCAAGCAATTCTCCTGTCTCAGCCTCTCTAGTAGCTGGGATTACAGACATGTGCCACCACGCCGGGCTAATTTTTGTATTTTTAGTAGAGATGGAGTTTCACCATGTTGGCCAGGCTGATCTCCAACTCCTGATCTCAGGTAATCGGCCCACCTCAGCATCCCAAAGTGCTGGGATTGCAGGCGTGAACCACTGCTCCCTGCCCTATGTTTAGTTTTTTGAGGAACCTCCTCCATACTGTTCTCCACTGGTGACTGAACCAGTTTATATTCCCATCAGCAATGCCCAAGGGTTCCACTTTCTTCACATCCTTACAACACTTGTCATTTTCTGTTTCTTGGAAGAAAATATCATTTCTAAGTTAGGCACATTGCTCCTTCCAAGAGGTTATGTTAGTAAGAAGTGGCGAGTGGATCTTGGGAGGAAGAACGCTTTTTTAGTACCTAATGATACAATTCCCGAAACACAGAAAACAAAAGCTTAACAGAACCACCACAAAGAAGGGACAAATCCCCAACACAAGCAAGAATCTCTAACTCACTTGACTCAGAAAATGATAGAACAGTCATAACACAAGTAAAATATATGATAGGACTGAATATCACTATTGAGATGCTGATGTACAGCACATAAACCAGGATGTGCGGGTAGTGTAACTGATAGATGCATGAATGTGTACACTCAATAGGGAATATATGCTCTTTTTAAGTACACATGGAAGATTTATAGAAATTGATCCTGTACTAAGTCTAATCCTCCTCCCTCTTCCCAAAACGGGTATCATGCAAACCATGGTCACAGCACAACTAGAAATCAATGACAACAAAATAACCAAAAAGCAAGGAAACTGCTATTGAGTGAGAAAATGCTGTGTATGCAAGCACCAGAGGAGGATAAAGGGTGGTGGGGAACTGGGACTCCAACAGCAGCCTCTGCCCACCAACCCACATCATCTGTCTCAAGTCAAGTTTCATTCCCCGACAACCTCTGGGTTTATATCTGGGGTTAGTTCTCGTTTTCATAAATAACAAAGGAGGATGTGCATCTGAAAGTTTCAGCTGGGTAAATCTTCTCTTTTTTTGAGTTTTTAAGTTTAACTTTTAATTTTTATTTTTGTGAGTACATAGTAGATGTATATATTTATGGGATCCATGAGATGTGTTGATACAGGCATGAAATGTGAAATAAGCACATCATGGAGAATGCAGTATCCATCCCATCAAGCATTTATCCTCTGTGTTATAAACAATTCAATTACACTCTTTTAGTTATTTTTAAATGTACAATTAAGTTATTATGGACTGTAGTCACCCTGTTATGCTATGAAACAGTAGGTCTTATTCATTCTTTCTAACTACTTTTTGTACCCATTAACCATCCCCATCTCTTCCCCAGTCCCACACTACCCTTCCCAGCCTCTGGTAACCATCCTTCTACTCTCTGTGTCCTTGAGTTCAATTGTTTTGATGTTTAGATCCCACAAATAATTGGGAACATGCAATATTCTGTGCCTGGCTTATTTCACTTACTCAGAAAGAGAGCTGAGAGTCTTCCACTCCACACCCTTGTCCAAGCAACTGCTATTTATTTATGTTCCTTTTTTCTTTCTTTCCTTCCTTCTTTCTATGTTCTTTCTTCCTTTCTTTTTTCTTGTTCCCTTCTTCCTTTCTTCCTTCTTTTCTTTCTTTCTCTCTCTCTCCCTCCCTCCCTCCCTCCTTCCTTCCTTTCTTCCTTCTCTCTCTCTCTCTCCTTCTTTCTCTTTTTTATTTTATTTCATTCTTCTTAGAATAAAGATCCTATTACTGTAAAAGCCACCACTTAACAACCCTGAGACAACCATGAGCAGAAGCTTCACAGATCCAGACCACAGGCTGTTTTTGTAAAGGCGGTGAGCTATAATAGTTTCTACATTTTTAAAAGGCTCTGAAAGTTCATAACTTATACATTAGTCCTTTTATCAACAAGTAGCATTGTTGTCCCTTTTTCCATTTTAATTCTCTTCTATGAATGTTAGTAATTGACACAGCAGCCTTCTTCAGGTGAGAATTTTGCTGGGATATCTCTTTCCGTCCATTTTCAGTCCTTGGAGCTCTTTGTTTATCTGTGTTTCCTGTAAACAGAATTTTGCCATATTTTAGTAGGTCTGGTTTTGATGAGTTTAACTTGTTTTATATTGGAATTATTAAAATTTTGGATTTATTTCTGCCTTCTTAGTTAATACTTTCTGTTTACCCTACTTTCCTTTTTTAAAATTTTTCCTCTTTCCTTCTGTTAGATGATTGAAATTTCATTTAAGCAGTTTTTTTTTTTTTTTTTACTTCTACTCATTTGGAAACTATACATTTTCTTTATTTATTAATGGCTCTGAAAAAATTTAAATCACCTATTAAGTGCTTTTTCTGGAAGGCAGAGCTATCGTCAGTATCTTGGCATCTTCCCGAGCAAGACAATCTGCAGAGCTCACTGCCTCCAAATAATGCTCCTCCCCATTTCATTGTTGTCTAAAATTTAGCTCCAGCTTGTTTTCACATTTTGTTTTTATTAATCACTATTACATCATGATTCAAATAATACACTCAGCAAATATTTTGGGGATTCCCCAAATATTTATTGAGTATATTATTTACTTTCATTTTTAGCATCTAATTCCTTTCTCCTGGGTTCATATTTCCTTTTGCTAAAGAACAACCTTCAGGATTGGTAATTTTCTGGTTAAGGGCTAGATAATAAATAGTGCAAGCTTTGCCAAACATTTGGCATCTGTCACAGCTTCTCAGCTCTGCCCTTGTAGCAGGAAAGCAGCCACAGGCAACCGGGAAGCCAGAGGGCATGCTTATGTTCCAACAGAACTTTACTTATGGACACCGAAATTTGAATTTTATGTAACTTTTCATTTGTCAGAAAATGTTAATCCTTACTTGATTTCATTTCAATCATTTAAAAAATTAAATCCATTTTAACCCACAGACCATACGAAAACAGGTGCCGGCTGGATTGGGCCCACGGGCCATGGTTTGACGACGTCTCTAGGTTGTGCTGTTCTTCCAGAGAGGATCTGTAGTCAATGTGCTGGTTTGTCTGTCTTTGAATTTCTCTATTTTATATTATACTTACTCTTGAAAACTACCTGGAATGAGTAAAGTATTTGTGACAGAAAACTGTTTTCTTTTTGAATATACTACTTAATTATTCTTCCGGCATCTAATATTCCTGATGAGAGAATGATGTCAATGTTCATTTTCATTCCTTTGCAGAAAATGTGTGCGTGTATCTGTGTGTGTGTCCGCGTGTATCTGTGTATGCCTGTGTGTGTGTTTCCATTTTCTCTCATAGCTTATAGCATTTTCTTTTTACTCTTTATGTTTGGAGGTTTTTCTAGATGACATCAGTCAGTCCTTGGAATACCCACATGGCACATTTGTAGAGGTCTCCTGTGCTTTCTTCTATTCATTTGCTTTTCCTAGAAACCCCACTGAACTTGTGTCACAGGGCCACCCATCTTCTGTCTCCTGACTTTTCTAATGTGTTTTCTCTTTGTACTGCTATGGTCTTGGAGGTTTCATCTGTCCAGCACATCTTTAAAGGTACTTTTGTGATTTTCAAAAATGTATTTTTATATACGTAATTTATCACTGCCTTCCCTAACTCTCTGTTATTATTTCAAGACGTCTTTTCCTCCAGAGCCTTCTTTCCTCCTGCCATGGTTGCTTTCTCTCCTTTCTTTCAGGATATTAAAAAATGTTTCACATGTCTTTTCAGATTCTCTAAGTTCCCTTCTTTTCACCAGATATATATTCCTCTGTGCTATGTTTTTGTTTGTCTCACTTGGGCTCTGTCCTCCTCTAGTGTTGTGTAATTCTCAGTTGTGAGGTCATCACCACCCGGGGTGATTTCGCTTCTTTGAATTCCAGGAACCCCCAAGATGCATTATCACGGCTCTAAACATGGGTTCTGCACATGTCCAAGTTCAGCCCCAACCCCACATGAAGAACTTATTTCCAGACACCTCCTACTCTTATGGTGGCTCCAGACCCTGCCCCATGCAGAAGGCACTTCTCAAGTTCCAGGACGAGGGCTTCAGCCACAGCACTCGGTAGGCAGACACAGAGCAATTGCAGCGCTAGAAATGAGCGGGGGCAGATTTTCAGTCCCCACTGCAAGTTTGCAGTCCTTTGCCACACCTCCATTGCCAGATGTGGTCCCCTGCCCCTCCTAGGACCTGAAACCCTCAGCCCAGCCTTGTGTATGGCTCTGGGCTCTTTTCCCGGCACCCTCTTGGGCCCCAGTGATTCAGCCTCTAGTAACCATCCTAAGCACCCTCCTTTTCAGGAAATATTTCCATTTCTGGTATCTGTAGTTTGCCCATTCTTGTTTCAGCACACTGCCATGCATTTAGTATGGCTTACTAATATTGTTCCTATCTTCCTTATGTGTTCAGAGAAGTGGGGAAAAGTTGTAGTATTTATTTGGCGCACCATTCTAAACTAAAATTCTCACTGCTTTGTGAATACAATGGAGTAATCATATCCATCTCTCAAGATGGCTTTAAGAACCATATGAGATAAATGCTTTGGAATCCGTGAAGTGTCTAAAATATAACAAATAGTCATTACTCCCTTTTACACTGCAGCAAAACCCCACAGATACAGTGCCAATGAGAGAAATTAAGATTAACTGGGGGCAACACAGACTTCTGTGAATACCAGTGCTGCCAGATGCTCCATGATAGTACTTTCTAGAGTAAAAGACTTTGGGAAAAGTCAAAGAAGCAAATGGTAACACCCTCATGGAGATCTCAGATACATGCCCGTGCATTACAGGATGCAAGAGGCCCTGCTGTAAAGGCACTACCCTTACTTTGTTTAGTCATATTTCCAAAACACATTGATCATGAAAGCCTCTTTAACGTAGTGACTAATGATGTTCAAGAATGAACAAATCGGGGACTTATTAAAGAGTCCTGATTTTCTGAAAGACTGAATTACAGAAGAGCTCTAAATGGGGCTTTACTGAGGCACAATACAAGCGGTAGACCTCACTCAAAGGCAGTCCCAAAATATCACATGAAGTGTTATACTGAAATAATAGCAATCCAAAATATTCTTTTAATGGCAAAAACCGCAATGACTTTTGCACCAACCTAATAGCTTACTTTATTTAATAATGTACCATAAGTAAGAACTTGTTTTACACTGAGGAATGACTTGAAGAATCAGTAAGTTGAAAGCCTACTATGGGAATGCTTATTGAGACTAGGGCCCTAAGATGAGCTAAGTAGAATGAACCAGTATTATAGGTATGAGTATGAATAGTAATTCCAACTTCACTTAACCTCAGTGTTATCTTCTATAAAATGAAAATGATGCCAACCACGATGGCAGATCCTAAACATTTGGTCACTGAATAAATAAATGCATATTTCCCTTTGCTGTGGCCACAGCACCTACCCCAGAGTCTATTGAACATGGCTGGGGCACCATGGGTCATGGGAGCCTGTAATCCCAGCACTTTGGGAGACCAAGGCAGGAGGATCCCTTGAGCTCAGAAGTTGGAGACCAGCCTGGGCCACAGGGAAAAAAGCCATTCTCTACAAGAAATACAAAAATTAGCCAGACATGGTGGTGCACACCTATAATCCCAGCTACTCAGGAGGCTGAGGTAGGAGGACTGCTTGAGCCCAAGAGGCAGAGGTTGCAATGAGCCAAGATTGTGCCACTGAACTCCAGCCTGGGTGACAGAGCCAGACCCTGTATCAAGTAATAATAACAGTAATAATTTTATTTAAAAAGAGTCAGCTGGACGTGGTGGTTCATGCCTGTAATCCCAGCATTTTGGGAGACCCAGACAGGTGGATCACTTCAGGCCAGGAGTTCGAGACCAGCCTGGCTAACATAGTGAAACCCCATCTCTATTTAAAATGCCAAAAAAATACCTCGGTGTGGTGGTGCATACCTGTAATCCCAGCTACTCAGGAAGCTGAGACACAAGAATCACTTAAACCCAGGGAGCAGAGGTTGCAGTGAGCTGAGATCGCACCACTACACTCCAGCCTAGGTGACAGAGCGAGACTCTGTTTCAAAAAAAGAAGAAAAAGAAAAGGAAAGAAAGAAAGAGCCTATTGAATGAGAACTGTAGGCATCATCCTGCGAAGTTATAACTATTAGTAGTAAAAGAAATACTGTTTCTAAACCCATATTATGCCTTAAATCATACTAACAATTCTAGCTGATCTACCACAGATTTTTACAGCTAGAAGTAATCTAATGGGTCACTTAATTAACGCCTCTACATTTTGGGTAAGGAGACTGAGGTTCAGAGACAACCTAGGACTTGTTAGAGGCGGTGGCAGTGACAATGAGAACCTCATCGTGCTGGCTCCCCACCTAATGATTTTGCAGGACTCCAGGCTACCTCTCTTTGGGTGAAACAAAAGTTTATTCGAGTTCAGGCAAGAAACCTAGGGTTTAAAAAAGGCAAGAGTTTCAACATTTTTTATTTCCTTGAGCAGATCTTAAAACACAACGGAGGAGCATGAATCATATTCTACCTTTATTTACATCATCTGGCTTCTTCCAATTTCTACAAATAATTGAGAGTTCTACAGCATTGAGAATGGTCAGAAAAAAGGGCAAATTGTTGCTCCATATCAAATGCTACTGCCCCTTAACTAGGTGCCTGTCTGGAAGGCTGGGCCAGGAGTTCCCCACGCTGGTCCCAAGGAGGGGCACAAGCTCCGGGTTTGTTTCCGTCACCTGGAAGGCGATCGTCAGAGCCTGCCATGTGTGCATGTGGATGCATCTGTGTATTTTTAGAACGTTTTTAAAAGGGAGGCAGCCAAAATATTTTTACTGCACAGCAGGCACTTTTTCATGTTGGAGTGTTGGAAAGAAAAAGAAGAGAAAGAAAAGAGAGGGAGGAGAAGATTTAAGACCAGCGCACAGATTGAAATGGTTAATGCCTTCTCAGGCTGGAGAACAAACGCTTTGAGTGCTGACGACTCCTCCCGCCTCCATGTCTCCAAGTGTCCCCATGCAGATTCCAGGATCCACACATCGGAGGCACCTGCCACTGAGCTGGGTGTGAAATCTAAAGACCAGGTAGGGCTCAAATGCAAGACGATACTGGGAAGAGCATTTCAACCAAGGCAGGGTGAGAACAAAGCCATGTGGCATGTGGGTTGGGATGTCATGTGGAAAGTCACAAGGAATGAGGTTTAGAAAGCAAACTGGGTCTCAGCTGGAGACAGAGTCCAAAGCAGACCCTGGGGAGTGGACACTGCCCATGGACAAAACGGTTATGATGAAATTTCATATTTTGAATAGCTCTGTGTAGCTCAGAGTGCATTTTCACACCTCAAAGTCATCAGGTCCCCAAATAACCTCCTTGGTTTGCCCTGTGAACTCTATTGCACAGAGGAAGAGACTGAAATTCAAGAGGGTCATACAGCTAATAAGTATCAGAGTTGGGATCTGAATCCAGATCTTCTCAGACTACCTTCAGGGTGCCTTTTTTGCACACAGGGTGGCTTAAAGATTTTTTTTTTTTTTTTTGTTGAGACAGAGTCTCCCTGTGTCGCCCAGACTGGAGTGCAGTGGCCGGATCTCAGCTCACTGCAAGCTCCGCCTCCCGGGTCCACGCCATTCTCCTGCCTCAGCCTCCCGAGTAGCTGGGACTACAGGCGTCCGCCACCTCGCCCGGCTAGTTTTTGTATTTTTTTAGTAGAGACGGGGTTTCACCGTGTTAGCCAGGATGGTCTCGATCTCCTGACCTTGTGATCCGCCCGTCTCGGCCTCCCAAAGTGCTGGGATTACAGGCTTGAGCCACCGCGCCCAGCCAAGATTTTTAAGCAGGGTAGAGACAGGGTGTGAGGCGTTGGGTGGGATCAGGGTGAGACCTTGAGGCTGGGCAAGAAGGTCAATGTGAAGAATGGTCTAGAGCAGATGTCTGCAAACAGTATCTGTAAACGGCTTTGTGGTCAGTCATTGTTGCAAATTCTTCTGTATTTTTGTCATGTGGTTGGTTTTTAACAACTCTTTAGAAATGCAGAAATATTCTTAGCTCGAGGGCTATGAAAATAGACTAAGGGCTGAATTTGACCACAGGCTGTCCTGTGTTGACCCCTGCTCTAGAGCCTGGATGTAGAGAGCCATTCAGAAGGCTATCAAATTACCCCAGGTGAGGAGCAGGGAGAGCCCAGGCTGAGATGGAGAAGAAAGATCAAGAGCCCATTCTGCAAGAAGCCTGCACAAGTTAGGGGCTGGTGGGGAGGTGCAGCAGGTGAGGGGCCCCTGGAGGAGCCATTCCCTCCACAGTGCCTGCAACAGGCTGGGAGCCCAGCCCAACACTAGCTCCTCACTGAGAACCCCCTCCATGCCTTTCTTAACCAGGGTGTGGAGGCAAGCACTGAAGGCCCATGACCAGCCATGGGAGCCACAAGAATCAATCGCTTCCAGTAGGATTGATGCATTCAAAAGAGCCTGGGGCAAGGCTGGAGGCCACGAGAGGAGCTTCCAGGCCACGCAAGCAGGGAACAAAGCCGATGATCACACTCCCATCAGTGGGCCACCTTGGTGAAGGGAAATGCCCAAGTTCCCAGCACCTGCAGAGCCTAAGACATAACAAGCAGCATGCCCTGACACTCACCAAGGCCAGGTGCTGTGGTAAGTATTTCCCATACACTGTCTTGCTTATTAAAATTTCACTAGATTCCCACATGGGACTAACTATGGCTTAGAAAGGCAACCACTGTGGTAGAGAGTGAGAGTGACTTGCTGACTCTGCTGTCCCACAACCTTTTCCCAGGAGTGAAGGCTCGGGAAACAGGCTTACTCCACCCAGCCTCCTTTTTCTCCCCTGTAAAATCGAGACCATCATTGCAAAGTGAGGGAAAGGGGAAGAGTCAGTCAAACACTCTGACCAGCGCCTGGCACCAGGTACAAGACTGACGTTTGCAGTCATTGGGGTTCTTGCCCTGTATCACACAGCTAGCAAGGGGTAGAGCCACGACCTGAATTCTGATAAATCACTAATTGATCATAGGAAAAAAATGTACAACTCCAGGTTTCCAGATTTCCTCTATGGAAAAGGAAGCTACGTGTCCTTTCGATCTTCAAGAGAGGATAAAATGAGATAAGCATTGGATAGAGCAATTTACCATAGCAAGGAGTGCTTCTACCAGTTCAAAGATGACTGTAGCATGTACCTAGGGGCAAGAGTGAGGTCACTGTCAGAGGGTGGCTGGCCCCTATGGATGCTGGAGGCGATGTGCACTTGGCAGAGAGGGAGGCTGGGAGGGCGGTGGACACAGAGGCTTCCCTGTGTCCAGCACCGTTGCACGTTTCAATCCCCCTCCAGGTACGTGTTCTACCTGTTTCTGTACAGAAGAGAAATCAGAATGCCAGAGAAATGAAGAAACTTCTCCAGGTTCATGTAATCACCAAATAATGTCTGCTTTGACCATCTCTGCATTTTGTGCTACACCAAGATTTAAGCAGCTGTTCAAAGGAACAGTGGAACAGATGTCACAGATGTGACTCTTCTTGAAAGGAAGTCAGATTTCATAGATGGAAAGGCTGGCCTTTTCCATTTGCCTCCTCCAGACCCATAAGTTTGGATAGGGGGGTTTTATTGTCCGTGAGGCTTATGCATGTGTCAGAAGAATGTCCAAGCAGAGCAATCTAAGTGGCAGGCCCCCTAGGATAGGAAAGAAGAAAGACGCTGCTGACACTTTCAGAAAACTCTTCACGTTTTGTGACATACGTGCTTGTCTCGAGTGATCAGGAGACAGCTGGAAGTCCAAACCATGCAGTAATAGCGGAGAACCTGAGGAGAGAGAAGCTTCCCAGGACGTTCTGAGGTCTTGTGCCGGGCACAGGCTTTCCTTCCTGCAGCATCCCTGAGTCCAGAGAAGAAATCACCCCCTGTCCCGTGGGCCAAGCACCCATGGCAACAGCACTTCGAGTTTGCTGTGCTTAGATTCACTTGTGGAACTTGTTAAAAATATAAAATTCCAACCCCACCTCCCAGGAATTCCCCAACTTTGCATTTTTCTAAGGCTTACTGCCCGAGTGATTTGGGGCACATGTGAAGAGACATTGTCCCGGGCTCCATTGCGTCCTAGAACTCATTAAACAATTGCAAGCGCCAAAGAGCTCCTAAGAAAGAGTGGGGGATGGGGTGGAAGTGTAGAACAAAAGGATGTATTGAGGGTAGGAAATCGCAGAAACATCTTATGAGAAGGTCTCCTTTCAGCTGACTCCTGAGCCAGGAATTGGGAACGGTCAGGAGAGAGTCTTCCAGGCAGTGGAGAGTCTGGTCCAGTACAGGTTTGGAAGCAAAGGAGATCACAGCATATTAGAAACCTGAAACAACATAAAGTCAGCTGGGCGTGGTGGCTCACACCTGTAATTCCAGAACTTTGGGAGGCCGAGGTGGGCAGATCACCCGAGGTCAGAAGTTCAAGACCTGCCGGGCCAACGTGGGGAAACCCTGTCTCCATTAAAATTGCAAAAATTAGCCAGGCGTGGTATTGGGCACCTGTAATCCCAGCTACTCAGAAGCCTGAGGCAGGGAGAATTGTTTGAACCTAGGAGATGGAGGTTGCAGTGAGTTGAAATCGAGCCACTGCAGTCCAGCCTGGGTGACAGAGCAAGACTCCATCTCCAAAGAAAAAACAAACAAACAAACAAACAAACAACATCAAGTCTAGTGTGGGAAGGGCAGGAAGGGAAGCTGGAGACATACCAGGGATGGAGGCAGGGGTCTGAGCAGGGAAGCACCTTGGAAGCTGGTTAAGACACTGGATTCTATGTTGAAGTTCGTGGGAAGCTGCAGGAGTTTTGAGCAGGGGGATTACATGACCAGGCTTGTGTATTTAGTTATTCTCCATGCTTTGTGGGATGTGGCTGGGGAAACACAGCATTCCACTGAAAGGCTGCCTGCCACAGTCACCCAGATGACAGAATAGAGTGGTTTTAAATAAGATGGGGCAGGAGAAACGGACAGAATAAACAGACATGAAGGGTGTCTAGGAAGTAAAGTCCACAGGACATGGGAGACGTTTGTATGCAGGAGAGGAAGGCGTGATCACGGCCTCTCAGATATTTAACCTGGGCCGCAGTTATGCCACTGGGGGCATTTACCCAGATGAGGAGTGCAGGGGTGGACCAGGTGTGAGCACCACCAAGTCCAGACACACTGCTGCCTCCTCCAAATCCTACAAAAGGCCCAGCACATGGGAGAGGCTGGACATGACTGTGAGAATGGTAAAGAAGGATCTGGAGATATGTGTGGGTAGCGTTGCATTTGTGACCCCTGTGACACATCCTGGAGGAAATGTCAGGTGGAAGAGCTGTCTGGACAGGGGTACCTGGGATACCTGTTTATCCCAGAAGAGAGGGCTGAGGGGAGCTACAGGTCCCTTGGAGTCATCAGGATACATAGACAGTAACCTAAACCATGGAAGCACTTGAGATAATGAGGGAGTGTTTTGACTAAACTGTAGAGAGGAAGGGAGGGGAAGGGAAAAGAAGGGGAGGAGAGGGAAGAGGAAAGGAGGGGAGAGGAGGCCATGGGAGGGAGAAGAGAGTATAGACTCAGAGTTGGAAAAGCCAGAGATGGAGAATAAGCCTGGGAGGGAACAGAGAGTAAACAAACTAAATTCAAGGTGAGACTGGATCTCGGGACTCAAGAGAAGCCCAGTTATCAGAACTGGACTCCATATCAAGATAAACCACAAAAAGCTTTAGTCAAGTTTGCTTCTGAACGAAGCTATTTATTGTAGAGCATCATCTACATTTTCCCTTAACTTCGCACATTGGAAAGGGCTAAGGGTAATTTATAGAAGACCTACACGGTGCCAGACACTTTAATAAATGTTATCTATAAGTGAAACTTTGCAAGCCACTGTGCTAAGCATTTCACAACATTATCTGATTTAATCCTCACAGTCATCCTGTGGGGTGGGTATTATTATCCTCACTTTTCAGAGAAGGATGCAAAATGCTGGAGCGTTTAAGAGACTTGCCCAAGCACACACAGCTGAGTGCTCCAGCCACAATTCCAGCCTGGTTCCCCAGGTCCTTCACAACATGTCTGTCTTTGCAAATATCTGTGAACAATAGAAAAGGAAAAATATCCAGTGATTAGAAAAAGAGAAACTCAACAGTGCAAGGCCAAAGCATTCATTCCTTTGTGGATGAAGAAATAGAGCCTTCGAAAGCCCATGCCTTCCTCCCACAGGTTGATAGGAGCTCAGACCTGCCAGGACCCCCAGGCTTCCTTCCCGGGCCTCTGCTGAGATCTGCATAATGCCTGCTCGGCTACCTGAGAGCTTTCTCTGTCTGATTTACGGGTGTGTTTGTTGTGCTTAGATCATAAATCTCCACCCCCAGGACATTTCAGTTCTGGTATTTATTGACCAAAGACAACTTGTGTTAAAAAATGTTTGAGATTTTGCCAGCTAATCACTACAGAATATTTAAGAAAACACCGTATCCTCCAGTAAATGAAATTCCGCAAGTAGTTGATTTTGCTACTGAGGCAAAATACCTTCCCTGTCTACTATTTTTCGGACTTGTTTTATTTTGTTTTGTTTTAATAGAACAGGCAGATTTTTCCTATGTGTCTCTTTACCTCCACCCGAGCTCATCAAGGGAGAACAGAGAAGAGGAATTGTCAAAAGACATTTCCCTCGGGGCCTAGAAGAGTTTTCGATTCTTTTGAACCAGAACTTTTGGCCAAGTGCATCTCAGAAGCATTCAGGTGGCAAAACACCTGGAGAAGAACTGTGAAAGATAGATGGCTTCGATGTAAAAAAAAAAAAAAAAGATGTAAATGGGAGCCCAAACTGCTGCTGACGGCAGATTCTAGTATAGACAAGCTTAAGACTTTAAAGAACATTATTGGAGAAAAAGTTCAGAAAACTCATCGATAAGCTTTGCTTAGCATGAGCACACGTGTGTCCTTGTGCATGGCTGTGAATACTTGGAAAATACTGTCAATGGTCCATGTTAATGATGTTTTATCCACTTTAAAGAAAAATAGTGTTTCTACCTGGAACATGATTGATAACCATTGCTTTAGATAAAGGTTTCAAAAATTCTCAAGGCTACAGGACTCAGGAAAGTCAGAGAGGTGGGGTAGGTATAAGAAAATACAGAAACCGTTAAGAGTCACCCTAGGACTCTGGGGACTTGGAAAGGAGGTGTCTCTTTTCAAAGACAGCCACTCCTTTGGTCCAGGGGTCTCCAACCCTGTTGACATGTGAACCCAAGCTTTGTCAGATCTTCTGGTCTCTCAGTAGAAGCAGAAAATTCTCATTTTAATGTGGTGAATCCAAATGTTAAATGTTTATTGCTAATTACAAAAAAACAAAAAACAATGTGAAGGCCAAACAAAACACATCTGCAAGCCAGACCTAACAAAGGCTACTGGCTCTGGCTGTGGCCAAGGTCAGACGATGACTGGCTGCAGAATCATGGTTCATTACTAGCAGTTGCTGCTTTGCAGAGTGAGAGGTTGGTCCTTGACTTTCTATAATTATTCAGATTGAGTGCTTGTGATTTGTTTAGAAACCTGAAGCTTTATGAAAGCAAAAGAGGGACACCAGAGCTCAGCCTCCACTACCTGCCTTCTTTCCCCTGGGACCCTAGAGCCTGCACTGCTCTGCAGGGGCTGCCCTGACTTTTGCTTTGCTTCAGTGTTAGGTTTGATGTTTGCTCCACTTATGATGATAATGTAACAACAACAGTAGCAGGTTCATTGAACACCTGTCACCTGTGAGTTGTGTTTGATTCTTCTCCCCATCATCTCATCCAGTCTTCACTTTAAGGTGAGTGCTAAGGTAACCTTCCTTCCACAGATGGTGATATGGTTTGGCTGTGTCCCCACTCAAATCTCATCTTGAATTGTAGTTCCCATAATCTCCAAGTGTTGTGGGAGAGACCCGGTGGGAGGTAATAGAATCACGGAGGTGGGAGAGGTCTTTTCTGTGCTGTTCTCATGACAGTGAATAAGTCCCACAAGACCTGATGGTTTTATAAAGGAGAGTTCCCCTGTGCACGCTTTCTTGCCTGCTGCCATGTAAGACATGACTTTGCTTCTCCTTGCCTTCTGCCATGATTGAGGCCTTCCCAGCCTTGCTGAACTGTGAGGCAATTAAACCTCTTTTCTTTATAAATTATCCAGTCTTGAGTATGTCTTTATTAGCAGTATGAGAATGGACTAATACAGATGGGAAGCTCAGACAGGTTGAGATGCCTGCCCAAGGCCACTCACCTGGGGAGTGGCAGATCCAGGATTCAAACCCAGCTTTGTCTTTCTTCAGGGCCCATCCTCAGGTCCTGCCATACTGCCTGTCTCTGCACACAGCTGTGCTACTTTTAACCAGCTTCCCACTGCACCTGCCTGGGCTCCACAAGTCCCCTGCAGCCCAGCCGGCCTCTGTGTACTCGGGTCTCCAGCCTCAAGGCTCCTCACTGTTCTTAGCTTTTACTTTTCTGCCACAGAACTGGTGACTTGCATCAGCCCTGCCGTTGACGGACATGGGGCATCTCCCATTTCTGTGTGATATGTTCTCACTTGGGGGACAGAGGATGTGTCCCTTGAATTGTCTTGTAGTTCACAGAATGAGGCCCTTTGATCAGTTTTATGAGGTTCTCCACCAACTATCTCTGTGACTTTGCATTGCTATTCATCTAATGGCAGAAGGTGAACCTTAGGTCCCAGATTTAGGCAATTCTCTGTCCTTCATTCCCCACCCAATCTAATCACTTTCCAAACCCTGTGGATTTCTCACCGCATATCTCTGATACCTATCAGCTTCTCCCTAGGAGAGAAGAGAAAAGAGAATGAGGAAGAAGGAATTCCTTCTTCAAGATACGAGTGAGAAGTATAAAGTCCTTTTATGAAAAGTGAATTGTTTCACTTGTTCACTTGATGTTTGACAGATGTTGACAAGTAGCAAACATGGCATCTGGAACCCAGTAGGTGCTTAAGGATGAGAGCTATTCTTGTTTTGACCCAGGTCCATCACTTCCTTAAATCACAGGCATAGGCTCAACTCACTGCATTTCTCTTCTTTGCGAGTGTGATGATATCATTATATACATAAACCCCATGTCCAGAATCATCTTTCCAACCAAATGCCAGTGACATTTTGAGATTTGGAATTTTAATTTTTGGAAGGTAAGATCAGTTCCTTCATTTTGGGACATTTTTAAAATTTGGATTTCATTTGATAACCATCATCACATCCATTCCCCTGAAGATGGGGACAGCATCCATTGGGTACCATATACCATCTCTTCCCAGAGCATGTACATCAAGGGGTGTTGGGAAGAACCAGCAGGCAGTGTGTGTTGTATCACCTGCCACATGGTTTGATGCATGCTTCTCATCACCCTACTTTTTTCAAATTAATAAATGAGTGATGAGAAGGTACACAGGACTTTTCAGGGAGGCAAAGAAAACCAATCAGGATGTGCTCAACTCCAACTAGTTCCACACATTCAAGACTCTAAATGAGCTCAAAGAAAAGACAACCAGAAAAATAAGCTTCCATAGGGATGCTTTTTCATGCCATGATAGTCATCCCTCCTTTCACACTGTAGAATTGTCTGAGCTGTTGTGACCCCTGAAAGAAGAGGGGAATCAGGATCAATTTTCACCAAGGCAGACTGGAGACACCTTGCTTGTTCCTTTGTAGTTAATGATAGTGCACTGCCTCATATACAGAGTGCGCTGTGGTCATGAATATCCACAGAGTGGGAAGAGGCTCAAGCTCCCATTATATGGCTTTAGTAGGCATAAGAAGATATTGTTTAAAAGAAAAGTCTTCTTTTTCAAAGCACTATTTGTTGGAGGCTCAATAAGTATTGAGTGCTATGCTAAAAACTTTACATGCATCACTTATTTAATTCTTTTTTTCAGAATAATATTTTTATTTCTTTCTTTTTCTCTTCCAACTTCTTTTTTAGGTTCAGGGGGTGGTATATGTGCAAGTTTGTTACATAGATAAATTGTGTGTCACTGGGGTTTGGTGTACACATGATTTTGTCACCAGTCCAAGAAGAAACTTGTCCTTTCTCAAGAATACAGCCCTATTTCCGACATAATCTAGTAAAATAGTAATTTTTAAAAAATAAATTTATTTCAATATGAGCAAGACAGCATACCTGCAAATTCAGTCTGTAAAACTAAAAAACTTAAATTGTAGTTCTTACTGCTTAATTCAAATAGTAATCAGTAAGCATAAGTTTATGCTTAAATTCAAGTTTGTTTTGTGGTAGTCCTGAAAATTACAACTAAGTGCCGGGCGCGGTGGCTCAAGCCTGTAATCCCAGCACTTTGGGAGGCCGAGACGGGCGGATCACGAGGTCAGGAGATCGAGACCATCCTGGCTAACACGGTGAAACCCCGTCTCTACTAAAAAAATACAAAAAACTAGCCGGGCGAGGTGGCGGGCGCCTGTAGTCCCAGCTACTCAGGAGGCTGAGGCAGGAGAATGGCGCAAACCCGGGAGGCGGAGCTTGCAGTGAGCTGAGATCCGGCCACTGCACTCCAGCCCGGGCTACAGAGCAAGACTCCGTTTCAAAAAAAAAAAAATTACAACTAAGTAATCTGTATGTCTATTTTTTCAGTTTATTTGAGCCAATAAAGTAATTTCATCTCTTTCAAAAACAAATAATAAATGAACTTGGATACCTTGTATAGATTCTGTTCCTATTAGTGAATGTGGGGCCTTTCCCCCAGATCGCCTGCCTGAGAACTCAGAGTTGCAGTGACATAAAAGCAATTTGCTTGAGGATTACAAAGGAAAGAACCAAAACCTACCGTCTGAGTGCGCGTGTGGGACTCACTTGATAAACAGTACCATCTTCTTCAACTTGTAGATGTTACAGCTCTGGTAAGTTTGTTCAGGAGAGGAATCTGGAAACAGGCTAGCATTGAAACACAGGGAAAATGCAGAGGGAGAGAGACAGGACTGCTCATCATCCAGAAAGTCTGCATGCCCAGGCTCTGCCATTACCCATTAACGGGAGACGGGCGTAATTACACAGCAGCCCGGGAGAGGTCTCTGACTGAAACCCACAAATAAAACTCTCCGGTTCCTGGTGAAGC
Organism: Macaca mulatta; assembly: GCF_049350105.2. NCBI lineage: Eukaryota > Metazoa > Chordata > Mammalia > Primates > Cercopithecidae > Macaca > Macaca mulatta. Next base: position 172,044,819 of record NC_133412.1, read on the forward strand.
TGTCTCGATCCCTTTCCAGAGGAGGCTATGCATCCGAGTAACCTTTTAATGCGCCTCTCTTCCTCTTGCTGATACACTGGATAATTATTTATTTTGTTGTCTAATTAGTTAATTAGGCTAGTGTTGTGTTTTAAGTCAAAAATCCTGTTGTTTAGTTACTAGAAAATGGCTTTTTGTCTGTCTGGGGTATTTTGCAGGGTAATGGGGACTTATTAATTGAGTGTCTGGCTCTGGGTGAAGCTGCTCAGGGACACAGTGTGGATTTTCTGGGAGTAAATTACGCATTAGCTGTGGAAGGCTGTGTTCAAAATAAGAGCACCTGGGTGCAGGCAAAGTGCTGGTGGACAGTTTCAGTTGTCATTTCATTTCCTCATGTTTATGTGGCAATTTACAGTTTGCAAAGCCCGTTCACTTAAAATAGCTCATTTAGTCCTAAGTAAAGAGCCTTTGGAATGCATTTTATTACTTCTAATTTACAGATGGGGCAGCTGAGGGTCTGGACAGTCTGTGGCTGGCTCACGGGCCTTGCCGTCCCGCTAGATAAGCTTGTCTGTTAAACTGGCCAGTACACAGGAGAACAAAAAAGGGTGAGCTCTGGATTAGAAGGTCCTAGGTTTGAACCCAAGTCCCTCCACTTTTTTATTTTAACCAACAGTCAGGAGGTCACTAGCCAATCACCTGTCTAGACCCAGATGCTGTGCATGGGTACCATGGTGCCCCTTGCTGCCCGGGAGGATGGGCTGGCTGGCATCCCTGGGAACTTAGCAAACCCCTGGCAAGTGGAAGAAATTCCATTTACCTTGAAAGACTCTTCCCAGGTTGAGAGACAGCATTTGTCAAACACCACACGTGGCGTCTGGAACCTAGTAGGTGCTTAAGGATGAGAGCGGTTCTTGTTTTGACCCTAGGTCCATCGCTCACTTCATTAAAACACAGGCATAGGCTCAACTCCCTTGATGAGGGACTACAATGAACTACGCTTTTGCAGACTTTGGGTCAGCCTCCTGCCGTGGTTCCACATGCTTTACTCTCTGTGCTCCTTTGTCTCATCCTTCCCACTGGGATCTAGTGACTCTCACATGCTCCCTTCCAAAACCAGCTTCCTTCTTCTACTGGTAACTTGATCTCACATGGCAGTACCTGCACTAAGTGCCAAGCAATCCACCTTCTGGCTTTCATATTATTCCACCTTATTTTCACACAATGCAATAAGGTGGCTATGTTAGTTTTCTAGGACCGTGTGGAACAAAATAACACAGATGCCTAATGACAGAAACAAGATGCCTACGACAACAGAAATGGATTCTAGGGCAGTTCTGGAGGCTGGAAGTCTGAGGTCAAGGTGTTGGTAGGGTGACTTCTTCTGAGACTGTGAGCGAGAAGGTGTTTCCCGCCTTCTTCCTGACTTCTGCTGGCTGCCAGCCATCTCTGTCGTTTCTTGACTTGTAGGAGCATCACTTGATCTCTGCCTTCTCTTCACATGGCGTTCTCTTTGTGTGCATGTCTCCGTGTCTAATTTCCCCCTTTCGATTAGGATGCAAGTCATATTAGATTAGGGCTCACCCTACTCCAGTGTGACTTTGTCTTAACTAAGCACATCTGTAAGGAGCCCATTTTTGAATAAGGTTCCATTTTGAGATCCTGGGGCTTAGGGCTTCAACATATGAATTTTGAGGGAACACAGTGCAGCCCAAAACCGAGGGTCTTATTTTTTTTTCACTGCTTACATAAAAAATAAACAAATAAATGAGTGAATGAGTCTCAGAGAAGCAATGCACCAGGTCTGGGAACCAGTTTTTGGCATGGCTGTTCTAAACCGAGTCTCCCCAACAACTCCAGGGAGCAGAGCCTTTCTTTTTTGACAAATGGCCTCTCTGAAAACCAGAGAGGCAAGGCAGGCATTGGTCTGGAACTGAAGGAGACTGGCAGCAGGTTTCCACAAGGCTGGCATTTGTCATCCCTGCTTTGGATTGTACCTACGAATGTTTGAGGATCTGCTTCGGAAAAGCATTGGATGTGTCTTCCACACGGCCGGGAGGCTGGTTTTCCCTCTGGTTTCATCAGGTCTCTGAAGTTCATGGACAAGCCGCTTCCCAGGAGCCCAGGCCCTCTCTGCCTCAGGTGTGTGTTCACGTGGCATCTGGGCCTTCTGGGCTCTCATCACACCTCACATTTGATCTTCCTGAAATATGGCCCCCATTGGCACATTCTGGGGCCCTGCTCAGGCTATCCCTGAGCCTGCCGACTGCTCTGTCTTCCAGAGCCAGCTAAACGCAGTCTCTTCTCCTTCGCCGGCCCCATCAACCACTCCCGCAGGCAGCATGAATGCTTCCTTCAGCTTTCCTTTCTGCTAAAAGGCTACTTTATATCACCACCTCCACCAATTGCCTTGGAATTATTTTGACTTCCCTTCTTCTTCTCTTCTCCACCATTTGACTATGTCCTGCTTATAGAAATACATTGACTTTGAGTATATGTGCCCTCTGGTAGGTTTATCTTTGTCTTCCCAGCACCAGGCATAGGTAGACTTTGCAAATAACAGGGGCAGAATAAATGCCATTCAAGAATGGTTGTGCCTATATCTGGGCGCTGATCTTCAATATGGATACTGAAAAAAACAGTTTCTGATTTAGAGAGGTGTTATCAAAACCATTACAGAGAGAATTCAAACTCAAGTCTTAGGAAGGACAGTTGAAAGAAGGACCAAATTTCATCCTAGTAAGTTGCTCAAAGGGCCTAAGATCATAGTCTTCTGATTGAAAAGGCTGTGCTAGGTCAGACAGAGCGAGCGCAACCTACCAGTTACTGTGTCCTGCCAAGAGGATTCATACACAGAACTTAAGAGAGTCAGGTTTTAGTTCAACATGCAGGAGAAATTCCTTCTGCAGCTGTCAAAAAATAAAGTAATAAAACAACAAAATGAATCAAGAAGGTCGTGCTTCCTCAGTCTGGAATGAGTTCTCTAAGTCTAGGGCAGAAGTTCTCAACTGGGGTAAATTTTACATCCCCGCCTCCCCCACAACCAGGGGCTTTTTGTCAATGTCTGGAGCCATCTTTAATTGAAACACTGTTGGGTGGGGGGCTGCTACTGGCTTGCAGTGGGCGGAGGCCAAAAATGCTGCTCGAAAGCCTACAGTACACAGGACAACCCACAAGAGAGGACTGTCAGGCCTCACATTTCTATAGTGCTAAAATTGAGAAACCTGTACCAGAGGTATTTCATCCCAAAGCAGATCACGTATTGGTAATGTAGCATCAGTGTGAGAGTTTACCATGCCTAAAGCTCCCCAGATAAGCTGGTTAAATACCCATACTCTTCGGTTCCAACTCCTAAGGATGTTATTTCAGTGGGTCTGGGGTAGGCTTGGGAGCCGACTCTTCTGTTAACAAGAACCCTGGTGACCCTAAGTAGGAATTTGGGGCCCCCATTCTGAGAAATATTTTGCCAGATGACCTTTGAGGTCCCTCCAACCCTGTAATCTCCCAAATCCAAAAGAGAAGTAGCAGAGAAGTAAAAGGCATTTACCTCATTACCCACCTTCAGAAAATACTGGTTGAATTAATTAATTAGGATTTTTAAAAAACTTGGAGATCCATTTTTTTAATAAGAAAATGAACATAAGTGCAAAGCATCATGACTACTCATTATTTAATTTAATGATTTGTGAAGATTTTGTTGTCATGGTGACTGAGCACTATTTATAAAAATTAAGAACATAAATTATAAATAATAATATTAGTACAAGCAGAAGGGACTCGAACCTCTCAATCAGAGGGAATAATTTCCAGATGGAAAACAAAAAACAAAAAACATTGTTTGCATCACATATGGGGAAGGGTGCTGACGGATTTGCGTTTCCACAGTGTTCTAAAGGGAGAAATCAGGTCAAGATGATGATTTCATGTCATTTGCATGACAGTCCGTGTCTTTGTATTCTGCAGGGTGTATCAGATCTGCTGTGTGATTCAGGAGAGCGAGGGTGGGGCCAATAATGGTGTCAGAGAAAGCACAGAGGTAGGGCTGAGATGTCAGAGTCAGCACCCCGCTACTCCACAACCCCCTCACCATGGTGATACAAACCAGCTTCCCAACTTTTCCTAGACTCAGGAAGAGTCAGGTCAGAATGTCTACATTTACTGACAGGCAGGCAAGTCCTCCACCGGATTGCAGTCAGTTTCACTCAATCCACGTGTTCAAACATTGTGTCCTAGGGTAGCTGAGGCCAAGGGAAGTGGGCCAGCCGAGAAGGTTGACACAGAGGCCAATGGGGCAACACTGCTGCCCTCAGAGTTTGCAGCCAGACTCTGCTTCCAAGTGATTAAGGGTCTCTGTCATCAGAGACCCAAATTAGGGAAAACCACTTCCAACTAAGAGATCCAGGAGAGGAACTGAGACCAAGTGTTCAACTAAGGTCGTGTGCCTTGAGTTGGTGGTAAAGGCAATATCAGAGCCCAGGTATGGTAATTCTCAATCTAATGTCTGTCTATGTGATCAGGCTTCTCCCCTTGCTGTCCTCCCAGAGCCCTCTGCGGACCAGCTACCACCACAAGTTGCTAATAAGCACTCCTGCCAGGGTCCTGGTGCTGTTTTGACAGTCACCACTGTGTTCTGGCTAGAATCAGGCTGGATTGCCCTAAGAGACTGCTCTGGTGGGGGACCATACAATGCCAAATCTAGTTACATCACTTGTTTCCGGACACAGCTGATTGTTGATTACTAATCATGTTTACACTAGGGATTTCCGCATTAAGGCTCTTCTCCTTACCCATTGCCTGTCCAAACTCTGTCCATCCCACAAGGAGTAAAGTAAGCCAACACTGACTCCAGAAATCCTTCCCTGATGTCCCAAACCACCCCTTGTATTTTGAGGCAACATGTTGGAATCAGAAGTCAGGGTGCATTTCTGACAGCAAAGCCATTGTACAGAGAAGAAAGTTCTGGCTTCCACTCTTGCATTTGAATTGGTCCTGGACCAGCCCTGGCACACCAGCCTTGGCACACCAGCCTTGGCACACCAACTTGCCTTGGGCAGACATGTGCAGGGCAAGCTCAGACAGCTGTCAGCACGAACCCCCAAAGAGTGGACCCCAATATAATCCTCTTGTCCACTGAATTACTTCAAATTAAGGTGCTTTGAAGGATTCAGGGTTAACCAGAACATACTCTAGGCACTGATAGCAAATGGAATGTTTACAGAATATAATTGCCTTTCCTAGACACGGCAAAGGGAATTAGGTCTCCACAGAGCCAGTGCTAAGATGAATACTTGTACACAGATGGGAAGCGTAAGATGAGGCCTAGCAAAGAAAGTGGGTATATATTAAGGGGGAAAAAAGTGCTTGAGCAATTTAATTCATCCCCTTTAACTTCGCTCCTAAAATTTTTATTTTATTTCTTAAAAAGGTAAGTTGGGTAAGCAGTGAAAATGGGATATGCACTGTCCAATTAAAAAACTAGCAACATTTTTTGGCATAGGAGAGTTGTTCCCACCATAGTTGACTCAAGGGAAAGAGATGGGGATGGAGAAACAGGCTTTTCTCCCAAAGGTCATCTGGCCACAGAAGCCAGGGACGTGCTGACTGTCCTGGTGTGGGTGTCGGACACCGGAGCTGCAAAGCAGAGCATCAAGGGCGTGTGTGCCTGCAGCCAGCTTCCTCCTTGCTCTTCAGGTTGTAAAGGTCATAAGTAATGCTGCTTTGGATCCAGGTAATCTCCTTAAGGCTTTGATGGCTATTATCTCTCATGTCTCACTACAAAACTTTTTTTTGAGGAGTAGGAGAAAAATGGAGGTTATTTATACCAACTTATAAATGGGGACCTTGACCTCCAGAGAGGTCGGAATTACCTAGAAACTGTCCATCGAATTGTGTCCAGCGTGACCTAACACCTCAAATTAACCATCCTTTTCTCCCCATCAGACTTGCCTTTATTCTCAGAGTGGGGGAGCTTTCAGCAAAGCCGATGCCATGAGCCTATCGCTTCTCCTGCTTTGCCACCTGCCTCCAAACCTGCTGCATTGATCTCCTCACCTCTAGCCTAATCGATTGCCTGACGACGTTCTCCCACTCCTTTCCAAGGCTGACGAGAAACACGGCCCTCCCTGCCTGCACACATCTTGGGCTTCCAGGGGCTGCATTCTGCATTCGCCCCTGAAAACGTGCCTTTCTGTCTTCTCTCCGGAGGAAACCCCAAGCCAAGTCTTGCTCCAATGACTCTACCTGCATCCTCGCTGGATTTGACCCTGAGACACAAAAACCAGGCTGTTTGTTCCTGGTCTTCTTGAACCTGTATGAGGAAAACAGCTTCCTAAGGATCTCCAGGCCAATGTGAGCCCTGGTGACTCAGTGTCTACCCTGGGAAATTCAAGCAAAATAGTTCTTCTCCATTTTTTTTGTTTGTGTTTGTTTTGTTGTGCTTTGTTTTTTGAGACGGAGTCTCACTCTGTCACCCAAGCTGGAGTGCAGTGGCACCATCTCCGCTCCCTGCAACTTCCGCCTCCTGGGTTCACGCCATTCTCCTGCCTCAGCCTCCCGGGTAGCTGGGACTACAGGTGCCCACCACTGCGCCCGGCTAATTTTTTGTATTTTTAGTACAGACTCAGTTTCACCCTGTTAGCCAGACTGGTCTCGATCTCCTGACCTGGTGATCTGCCCACCTTGGCCTCCCAAAGTGCTGGGATTACAGGTGTGAGCCACTGCGCCCGGCCTCTCCTGCATTTTATAATGAAACCACCCCTTGCACTGTTCTTATCTACCTGGGAGTTATCTATGATTGAGGATCAGATACATTTTATGATGTTGATTATTTCTTCCAAACGAGAGTAGGTTAGAGGAAAAAAGAAAAGTTAAGGAATTTGACATTTGACTCATTGTACAGATGGATTGTATGGCAGGCAGTCACACCCCGCTTCAAGGACAACCCACTGGCCTGATAGCTGTGCAGCCATCTGACCATAAGGAATCTATGGAGAATCCTGTGGATTTTCCTTCCAGATTTGGCCTGAGTCAGTTTCCTCCGCAGGGCTTTACCAAAAGTCATTGAAGCTGCCACAGGCTGAACCCTTGTCTATTAGGATCTGGCTTGGGTGAACAGGGAGAGATTTATTTTTATTTTTCCTCAAGGGAAAAGGAGGGGTGTGGGGAGGGAAAGAGGAGGATGGGCTTGTTGGCATGTTTGAGTCCCATAAATACCAATTCATCAAAGGTTAGAAAATAATTCGTTTTCCGTGGAGATACTGCAGGCTTCTTGCCCAGTGTTCAGATAAACATTTATTTAGGCAGATAGTTTATGAATTATACAGTGTTTTTTAAAAATGGGGTGGTGGGGAAAAATTATAACATTCTGAAGTGCTTCTTTTGGTTCCATCAGAACCAAACAAAGGATTCCTCTGAAGGAGGCAGGTATTCCTGCAGTGGAGCTGCCCCTACCTCCACAGCCACTCGTGGCCACCCATGGCCTGCACAGTGAAGGTCAAGGACTCTTGGACTCACAAAATAGCAGGGCTGAAATGGGCTGTTTCAAGAGCTATGGACCTTCCTCCTAGAAAAATGAGTATATGCTTACACATCCAACAAGTTTTCCATAATTCCCAGTGTGCACAGGCTACTAGACGCCCTCCAGGAACATCCTAAGAGTCCTTGCACTCCAGTTAAAGGGTCCTGCTTCATCTCAAATGACTTATCTGGTAGATGTGGAGATCAGGAGCTAAGCCCAGAAAGAGGCAATTCAAATTGTAAGTCCACAGGCAGCCAGAGCAGATGTAGGATGGAGCCTTTCTTATTCCTGATCCTCTTCCACCAAGAAAACAAAGCAAATCCAAATCCACAGGTGGAGGTCTAACTGGTGGAGGTGGGGGTCAAAGTTAGGCCTGAAAGAGAGTCACTCAGGGGTTGGTAATTGAGAATCTGCACCCTGGAGGGACTCAGTGCTTGTGATGAGTCTAGAGACACCTTTGCATCCTCAGTGCACAATGCAACACCTACTGTTATCATTTGGGGAATATTAGCTCAATTAACTCAATAACATAAGCTAATTTCTGCTCCATGCCAGAAGCTGAGGACACAAACATGAATAAGAAACAGTCTGGTAAAGAAGTCAGATAAAAAGAAAGGAAAAAACTAAATAAATGAGATCTTTATGGTTTGTTATGAAAGAGGTTTAATAGAAGACACGACAGTAAAGAGGAAGGAATAATTATTTCTGCTGAAGGTGACAAAAAGAACAGCCTCATTTAGGAAATAAGATTTGACTCAGGTCTCGAAATACAAGTAAAAGAAAGGTCATCAGGTTGATTAGGGTCCATAACCAATTTAAATAATGAGAAGAAACGAAGAAAAATAAACAAACAGAAGGGAGGAAGAAAGGAAGAGAAGGAGATAAGAAGAGAAAGGGAGGTTAGGAGGAAGTACCCAGTTAGGAAGATAGAAATTAATCCAGGTGCTTCAACTGGAGGGTGTCAGATACTGGGAATTGGTTACACAGGGCCACGGAATTTCTGAGGAGCCAAATAAGAGAATAGTGAGAGAATATAGGAAGTAGTAACAGCTGGAAGCCACTGGTACCAAGAGAGGAGATGGTGTTATCAGAACCCAGGAGCAGAGGCCATCTAGTGGGAGCTAGAGCCACAGGAGACACTTCCCAGTAGGAGCTGGAAACACAGAGAGACACAAGCGCTGTTGGGAATGACACTGGGGAGCGGGCGAAGCACACAGACTTTTCCTTCCCCTACCCTCTGACCTTCTGGCAACGTCTCCCAATAGTCAGCCCCACTCAGAAGCTGGAGGAGAGTCGGGTGGAGTACATGCAGTGCCTCATGTTGTAGATGAAGATGCTGCGACTCGGAGCCATTAAGCCACCTGCCAAAGATCATGAACACAGCTCGTCCTACAGTGGTGCACACAGGACACAAGCAGGCCTCTCTTCCCCAGAGACTTTGCCCTTAACCTTTTCACAACACCACCTCCCAATCTTTAGCCTTCACTAAATATTTTGTTCATTTAACTTCCAAAAAAATGCTTCCTATTTCTATTTTTCAAATTAGATTTATTTCTCAAACTTAACTTACCAGGGTCTTTGTTCTAATCCCAGATTCTATCAACTGGCAATTACTTGCTTTCAGGAGGTACAGCAAAATTTAATCTTTTGATAAAAAAATTTAAAACAACTATTATTTGTGATGCTTTTTTCAGATAACTGAGTGAAAATCAGTTTTATCTTAAGTAACAGTTTTTATCGTATTATGAAAAGTGTATTTCTGGCACTAAAAGCAAAGATCTTATTAGACCTCAGGATTGGTGATCTTTGGGAAACATTTAAGGATCATGAGCCCAGATTGCAAACGTAGGACCTCATGCTAATCTGAGATCCTTTCTATTGACAAGAGTTTAGTCATCGCCAGCACCCGAAATCCAGACTGTTCCAAGCCCCTTGGGCAAAATAGGTGCCTCTGTTACAGGAGATTTGTGCTTTAAGGTTTCATCTTGGTCATTACTGCTGCTGCAGATGATTTAAATATTTTAATGAATGATGTTATTGTCTCCATGCCTGGGGGTCTTTTCAGCAGAGGACGCAATTTGAAGGAGGAAAAAAATACAGAAAAATAGCTCTAAATAAGTCAGTGATGATGGATGACTCACTTTGGTTGTGTAGCAAAACCTAGGCTAGAATGTCACCATGCACGAGGCTCACATGCTAGGGAAGGATGCCCCAGTCTTGGAGGGGAGGGGCAGTGAGGCACAGAAATGAGTCATTGGAGGAACTAGGGCCATCTTCCAAGAGCATCTTCACCAGACTGAGCCAAAACTAAGGGCATGGGGCAGGTAAAGTGTTAAGAGTAAGTACAGGGGATTAGCATCATGTATAAAGTTACCATAAACATGAGGCTTCAGGGGCAAGAGAAAAGGATCACAGTGTTGATAGTTAGATCAAATAGCTTGGGAGGGTTTGTCTATTATTCCACTCGAAGAGAATATGTCCCAAGGTGTGCATGACTTGGACGTTGTGGCTTCTTTTACTAAATAGGTCCCAGTTCCAACACATGTGAACATCTTACCAAGGAGGGTGTGATTCTGGTGCTTATCAATGGGCATTTCTCATGCAACATGGATCCAAAACCATGGCCTCGTTCTGCCTCTGATCGTCTACCAAAGAAACAGTAGAATGTTCCACCACTGGAGAAAACTAGAGGGGATAAGGTGAGAGATGACTCATCAGCCCCAACATGGTGGCCTCCACACAGATTTCAAGAGGTCATTGCCTTGTTCAACCTTCACTTTCCATGGTGGCTTTGGACCCCACCCCTGTAAGTGGTATGCATGATGGCCAACATTGACAGGGATCACAATGGTCACTACGGTCATTTGTTCACTTAGTTATGCATTCAGCAAGTATTTATTGAGCATAATCTCTGTTGCAGGCAGTGACCCAGAGATGCTGAGATGCAGTGAAGATTGGACAGTCAGGGGCTTTGTCCGCTTAGCACTTGCATTCTGATGAGGGAGACAGACACTAAACCAGAACACAAATCAATAAGTATTGTAATTCTAGGTAGTGATCAGAGTCATGGAAAATGAGGAAGCACCTTGAGGAGATTAGGGCATGGATGTAGTTTTGGATATTAGGGACAGGGGGCCAATGAGGGTAAGCAGGCACCCAGATGATGTGAAGAGGGAAGTCATGCACAGTTCCAAGGAAAGAGAACTCCAGAAAAAGGAGCATCAGATGGAAGGAGGTGGTCACGTTTGAGGAGTAACTCACAGGACTCCTCACTGCTCAGTGTGATCCTCCCAGAGAAACAATGGGTTGGCAGGGAGATGTGATTAACTCCATTTTATAGATCCAGAACCTGGGACTCATGAAGTCCCTGCCCAGGGTGTGGCCAAGCCTAGCAGACAAAGCAGGTGTGGATGTGGCCAGGGAAGGCATTTCTGGATAGAACCCAAGGATAGAGCTTTTAAAAATGCAATTGAACAGAGGCGAGGCCAGAGAACTAGAATCCATAGTCAGCCAAGGGTCAGGCTATGGGCATGGACACGGACGCTAAGACCCCAGATTGAAGGCACTTATCAAATATCAGTCCGTGCTAGGGAGTCTCTGTGTGGCAACGCAGATTTTTCAAGAGCTTCTAGGAACCCGGTTTTCTGAGATTTTTATCTTGCTTACTTCTAAATCTATGTGCAACAGCTTATGGTTAGATGCACGTGCAAAGAAATTGTTAAAATTGTGCTTAAAAAGAATAATCAGAGGTCATCTGGAATGAGGGAAAAGATAAATCCATTGAGGCTCTTGTTTAAAACGGCTGCCACAGTTGAACCTTGGGTGGAGTCCACGGCAGCCGAGGCCAGGGTTGTCTTGTGGAATTGCTGGATAGGAGATAATAAGAATGTTTCCTGGGAGATATTGTCCAGCTCTAAGTTTATTTTTTGGATCCTCACATAAAAGATTCCTTTCTTGACAGCATTTTTATGGCCAAACCCAGGTCAGCTTCTACTGGGGAGATATGACAGATACTGTGTGCAGTTGTCAACTGCCAGTTTGGGTAATTCCAGGGTGTGGGTAGGATACCGGCCAGCTTCTGAGCCCCACCTGTGTCAGAGTGCTGCCTTTTTGTTAGCCTTCAGTTCTCCCCTAAACAATTCCCAGAGCATAGCCAGACAGGGCGGCTGCTCCCCACTGCCGTAGAGTCCTTGGGCTTGCTGTGGCCAGTGTAGACAGGGAAAGCTCAGGAGCGGACAAAAGAGGCATCAGCTGCCGCCCACACCCTTCACATTGCCACAGAGATTCCCTGCCTTGAGGATCTGGTCTTGAACAAAGCAAGCAGTGCGAGCCCATCGTAATTAAAGTTTTCAAGATTTCTGCTTCAGTTGTTTTACTCAAAAAGCATAATCTCTTGGAGGTTAAGATGATGAAACCTGGTATTTACAGAAGCTAAATGGCCTCAATCCTGGGCCTTAGTGGGGCTGCCTGGGAGGAGGCAGGCAAGGGAGACAGCCAGGGAAGCACAGGAAATGCTTTCCGCTCTGAGAAGGTTCTTGCCGGCGGCCTTCCGCAGCTCACAGGAGCCTTGGGATTTCCGTTCCACCACTCTCTGCCCCAGCCACGGCGCCGCCATATTCCCTCCCAGGCTAATCCAGAACGTGATCCAGTGAAAAGGTTTGGAAATCCCACCTGCCTTTTCAGGCATCCGAGGTGCTCAAGGAACTCTATGCTTCTCAGGGCCTTTCACCAGGAATATGTGTCTACATTCACATAGTCACTTCGTGTCTAGGGAAAACATGTGTCATCAGCCCACTGAGATGCATATGTTCTCATCAGAACAAATAGGGAGAGTCAGGAAAATCACACACCTGTAAAAACCATTGTGATTAGATGCAGGGGTACTCAGACCAACGCAATTCAGTTCAATAAACGTCAGTTGGTTTGAGTCTCATCTATGCAGAAAACTCTCCACTGGACTTTATGCCAAGCTCTAGTAACAAGAACAACTGACAACTCCTGGGAAGTTACAATTTAATAAACCTTTCACGACCATTGTCTCATTCATTTATGCTACAAGCCTGTGAGGTCTTAATTATTAATGTCATTTGACAGAGGCCAATGAGGATCAGAGACATCAAGCCACTTTCTCAGGGTCACACAGTTACTAAAGCAGTAGAAATTGGGCTTGAACCTAAGGTTTCAGGTTTTTGATTCTGTGTTCCTTCCTCTACATTGGATTTCTGGTACAGATACAGGTACTTCAGGAAATTGAAAGATGAATACCTTGTTTAAATAGAATGGAAACAATTTGCATTGACTCAGACCAGTCTGTCCTGGTCTCCTACAGTGCATTTGCCACCAGGGTTGTAACTCTCAACATTGACAAACAAAAAGACCAGTGTTGACAAGATCACAAACACACACATGCACAGTGATTTATCTATGCTAAACACTTCACACACATCACTTATTTAGCCTATACACAATCTTACAAAGCAAATACTTACATCATCTCCACTTTACAGAAGCTAAAAGAAATGAAGTAACTTACATGTTGGTCACATAACCTGGGAGGACCCAAGAGCCGGAACCCTGATTGATCTCTCTCCAGAGTTCTAGCCATGATGCCACTCATATCTAGAGCCAAAGTATGGTAATATGGAAACTTTGGCTAAAAGTATGGTAGACTAGAGTCAAAGTATGGTAACAAGGTAGCTTAAAACAACAGAAACTTACTCTCACAGTTCCGAAGTCTAGAAGTCAGATGTGAAGGTGTTGGCAGGGATATGCTCCCTTGAAGCTTCTAGGGGAGGATCCTTCCTGGCCTCCTCAAGCTCTGGTAGCTTCAGCCATTCCTTGGCTTGTGGCTGCATCACTTCAGTCTCTGAACTGCCTTCTTTTTGTGTCTCTGTCTCTGTCTCTCCTCTTTTTATGACGGCACCGATCAGATTAAATTAGGATCTCCTTTAATTCACTATGATTCCTCTTAACTTGATTATATCTGTAAGGACCCTAATTTCAAAGAAGAGCACCTTCACAGGTACCAAGGGTTAGGATTTTAAGGTATCTTTCTTGGGGACACAATGCAACCTATACAATATCCATTGTAGTCACCCCATCCCACCCTCATGCCAGGCTCCCTCTCTCTCATTTAAAATGAAAGTTATCTCCCAGTTGACAATTATAAAGTGTTCAAAGGTTATAGAAGGGCAAGTTGATCCTCAGGCAAAGGAAGGGATCCCAGAATGTCAGAGCTCCAATCTGAACCGGTTCCCTTACTCCAATCCACCAATCCTCATGCTTTCTTTTTTTTTTTTTTTTTTTTGAGACAGAGTCTCACTCTGTTGCCCAGGTTGGAGTGCAATGGTGTGATCTCAGCTCACTGCAACCTCTGTCTCCTGGGTTCAAGCGAGTCTCCCACCTCAGCCTCCTAAGTAGCTGGGATTATAGGCATCTGCCATAATTCCCAGTTAATTTTTGTATTATTTATAGAGATGGTGTTTCACCATGTTAGACAGGCTGGTCGCGAACTCCTAACCTCAGATGATCCACCCACCTCAGCCTCCCTAAGTGCTGAGATTACAGGCATGAGCCACAGCACCTAGCCTTTTTTTTTTTTTTTTCAGAACTTGATGAGTTTCCCCCTCTAAACAGGATGTACTGATGAGAAATGGAATTGGCCATGGCTAAGTCTTTGCTAAACCAGACTTTCGAAGCTTCCATCTTTAAGAAATTGAGGAAATATTTATTGTGTGAGCTGGTGAGAAAAGAAAAATCTACATTTACTCTGCACACATAACTTCCATGGTCCTAAAAATGATTAAGTCTTGCATCCAACGTCTTTTGTGATTAACAGAGTTGTCTTTCATTGTAAATGTTGCTGTTTGTCTTGCCTGAGATTATATTAGTTCAAGTTATCATATGAAAAGCCAATATCCTGATACAAATGTTGAGGAAAGTGCTTGCTTTATCCCCTTCATGGCTATTTAAGTATCTAGCAGTGATAAGATTATACGAAATCTCAGAGTGTGTACGGCCCAAATGATATTAATATTCAGAAGTAACCCTGAGCTTCAAGTCACTCAAAATCTACACTGCCCAGGCAGAGGCCTGGATTTCCAAAATAAATTACTTATAAAACGTAGTGTCTCAATGAAATATTCAAGTTTAAACCCAGTTTGTATTTCCAATTTTAAATACAGACACAAAGTTATGCCACAGCTTCTGAGGCCATATCTAAAAGTGAGCAGGCGCATTGAATCAATCAGCTGGAGGCGGCAGAGAGAAAAATAATGCCTCCGGTCAAAGTGAACTGCAGAAATCCATACATAAAAACCAGAGCTACAGAAAATCTCAGTTATACAGGGAAGTTTGTACATGTGCATTTTAAGACTTCACTTCCTTTCCCCCCAGCTTGGAGATTTAAGGGTCCTGTATTAATAGGCAAATATGTATGAACTTGACTTTCACCACAAACCTGTCTACAATATCACCTGAATGTCTGTAGTTTTTAACCAGAGTTACATTTGGAATCAGAAAATTGTTTGCAGAGCAAGAGAAGAATAAAAAAATGTCGTTGTCTCAGGATTAGCGGTGTACCTGAGCAGGAAGAAGAGGAGGAAAAAGCCAGTTTCCATAAGCTCTCCTCCCTCTCTCTCGGGCAGCCTCCCATCTCTCTGTGCCTGGTGACCTGTTTGGCCACTGGGGAAATGGGAGATAAGAGAGTCTTGCTCAAGATCATAGTGTCCCAGTGCTTTCCCAACCCATTTTCAGGTTGTTTCTTTCTGGAAGATTCCATTCCTCCAAATCTGCATGGCTCCCTCCCATGGGAATCTCATTCTCTTTTAGCACAGATAACTCCTGGACATAAGCTATAGACTGCTGTACCCTCGACTGTCCAAGGTCAACTTTCCACTTCCAGCAGAATGAACCCAGCTTATCACGCAGCATCTGAGCCTCAGTTTTCCCACTTTAAAATGAGCTTTGCAAACCCCACCCTCAGACTGCACCAAAGCAATATGCAAATATAAATACTGATTTTTATAAATTGCTATAATTGGAATCACTTTCATATTACCAAAACAACTTATGAAACGATCTGCTTCATATTTTCTCTTCATTTGCTAATCAACATCAACAGCTATGGCCTCCCTACATATTAGGCACCATTTGCCCCACTATTTTTTTCTGTTTTATTTTCCCTTTGATTTTCTCTTTCTTGTTTTCTGTTTACTTACTGCCTCTTTGTTCTTCTGTTTCCATGTTGGAATCAATGGTCTTCTAATTTCCAGCTCAAGTCTAGAAGTCCCAGGGCTTTCTGTTCTCTGACATTCTGATCCATGAGGCAGTTTAGGCAGGAGGAGCCAGATCCCAGGCTCAGACTAGGGAAGAAGCATTGGATGTCTTAGGGAGGGAGAGGAGAGAGCGGGGGTGGGAGGTGAAGGAAAAGGAAGGGCTGGTCAAGGCCGGGCGCGGTGGCTCAAGCCTGTAATCCCAGCACTTTGGGAGGCCGAGACGGGCGGATCACGAGGTCAGGAGATCAAGACCATCCTGGCTAACACGGTGAAACCCCGTCTCTACTAAAAAATACAAAAAACTAGCCGGGCGAGGTGGCAGGTACCTGTAGTCCCAGCTACACAGGAGGCTGAAGCAGGAGAATGGCGTAAACCCGGGGGGCGGAGCTTGCAGTGAGCTGAGATCCGGCCACTGCACTCCAGCCTGGGGGACAGAGCGAGACTCCGTCTCAAAAAAAAAAAAAAAAAAAAAAAAAAGGAAGGGCTGGTCAAGCACCTTGTTATGCATCCCCCAACTTCCCACTCTCTCAGTTCCCAACCCTCCAGACATTCCAAGGCAAGCAGGTCATACGCCATCTTTCTAGACAGCATGTGCTGTGGATACTGCCGAGGTCAAGGGTATGCCCACCAGTCACACCATCCCCAGCCCAATCCCAATCCAGTTCTCACCCACCCCTAGGAGAGCCCCTCCCTTTCGTAAACTCTATTTACAATTTCTTCAACCAAGACCCAGGTTTTCAGGCTGCAATATAGAAAATGAGATGTCTGGCTGGTGGTGGTTGTTCACGCCTGTAACCGCAGCACTTTGGGAGGCCGAGGTGGGAGGATCACTTGAGCTCAGGAGTTCAAGACTAGCCTGGGCAATATAGGGACACCTCGTCTCTACAGAAATAAAATAATTAGCCAAGCATGCTGGTGGGCACCTGTAGTCTCAGGTATGCAAGAGGCTGAGGCAGGGGGGATCGCTTGAGCCTGGGAGGTAGAGGCTACAGTGAGCTGTGATCGTGCCACTACAATCCAGCCTGGCTGACAGAGAGAGACCCTGTCTCAAAAATAAATAAATAAATGCAAAAAGGAGATGTCTGAAGCAAAATTCTACACTAGAGGAGGCAAGTCAATGGAGTCCAGCACAGAGTACAGGCAGATGAGCTACAGCCATGTGAGGGTTTCGACTCAAGGATGGGATCCAACCACACTCCTGCCACCCTTCACGCTCATAACAGTTCCCCCATTGCATAGAGGATGCCTCCCCAGCCCTCAGCCCACAAGCTCCTGCACTTCCCTGAGTCTCTGCCCCGTTCATCCTTGCCCCCAGGCTTCACACTCTCTAAACCACATTAGGTTCTCCAGAGTGGCTGCACTTCCTGGGTAAACAGCTCTTGATCTCCATCTCCTCTTAATTACTGCTTGGTCCTCCATCAGCTGCGACAGCCCTACCCCTGATCCTAAAAGACTGTCTTGACTGCAGACACGCACATATACACACACACCTTTATACATTGAAAAGAGTACAGACCCCTTAACTACTGTGCATGCATCTGTGAATGTGCAGTGAGTGTATTTATGTCTCTGAATGTGGCTGTGTGTGTACATCTATACGTCCGAGAAAGGGCAGGGAGAGAAAAGAGAGATCTAATAATTTATTTTGAACTTGATCCTAAGGAACAGCCGTGTCTATTTTAACACCTCAGATTCGCTAGCACATTTATAAGTTTTAGGGTCTCAACAGATATTGAAGGAATGAATGACTTGCCTCCACAGTCCGTACCTTCAATAAGAAGATACCTCTTCTGAATTCCCACAGCATCTTCTTCTCACCTCTACCCTATGGGCTAGCAAATTTGTCTGGCCATCTGCTCCCACGCCTGTCTCCCTCCCTAGACTGTGAGTGCTTTGAGAACAGGACTATATCTCATTTGTTTCTTCTGTCTACAGCATCCATCCCAGAGCCAGGCATAAAAGAGAAGCTCAAAATACAGATGCTCCTCAGCCTACAATGAGGTTATGCCCAGATAAGGCCATGATACTTTGAAATATATCATGAGCTGAAAATGCATTTAGTACACTTAACGTATTGAGTTTCATAGTTTAGCCTAGCCCACCTTAAGTGAGCTCAGAACACTTAACATAACCTACAGGTGGGCAAAATAACCTAAAACAAAGCCAATTTTATAGTAATGGATTTTGCAGGGGTTGGGGGTTGTTTTGTTTGTTTATTTTGGTTTTTTGTTTGTTTGTTTGTTTTTTGAGAGAGGATCCTACACTATTGCCCAATCTGGAGTGCAGTGGTGCAATTTTGTCTCATTGCAGCCTTGACCTGCCTGAACTCAGGTGATCCTCCCACACCAGCCTCCCAAGCAGCTGGGATTACAGGCATGGCCACCACTCCCAGCAAATTTTTGTATTTCTTGTAGAGACGGGGTCTTGCCATGTTACCTAGGGTGGTCTCAAACTCCTGGGCTCAAGTGATCTGCCCACCTCAGCTTCCCAAAATGCTGGCATTATAGGCACGAGCCACCACACCCAGGCCAAAAGTAATAATATATTTTATATTTACATATATTTATAATATAATATGATATAACATATAATAATGTTGTTATAAAGAATTATGAATCAAAACTCAAAGTACAGTTTCTATTGAACAGTTTCTATTTTGACTTAAGTCATAAATCCCAACTGCACCCATGGTGAGTCGGGGACCATCTGTAGTTACTGATGAATGAGCACACATGTGTACAAGGCCCCAGCAATGGGCATTTGCTCTAAGAGCCCATAAAAGTCCTTCTTGTTAAAATACCTCGTTCCAGTTTGTCACTCATTCTGGGGCAAGGAGTCTTCCCAGTCCCTCCCCACTGCATCCGTATTCTGAAGATGGGTCCAATCAGCCGGGGCGTAGGCAGCTATGACCAAGCCAGCAGGAGCTGGAGATAAAGCATGCCTCCGAGGGCACCTGTGAGGGATGAGGTGAGTGGAGTCCTGCCGCTGCCCTCCTGAGCGATTTTTTATCTCCAAATATAATGTAATGAGATGTGATAATCAACACACCACATGGGGAAACAAATCATTCCTTCTCCCAACTGCTGTCTTGCTCACACTGGCTGCTATAAAAGCATGAAACAAACGTAACCTTTTCAACCAAACCACATTTTAAAAACTAAGTGGATACTTTTTAAAAATGTTAAATGATGCTAACCAAAGAATATTAGCATTTTTCTCAAAATAGCCAACAGCAGCTGCTTAATAGCCTTCAGGTATATTTGGGGAAATAAAAGAAAGAAAGAAAGAAAAGAAAATGCAGAAGGAAAGGTGTTTTCACTATCAGTCCTAAAAAAAAAAGTCCTATTTTAAGTTCCTTTCTTGGTTGGAATTGGACTATTTTGCTTTCAGTTTTATTAATATTAAAAAAATAATAATCAGACCAGTCCTCATCTTCTTTTTCTCTGAAGTCTCCAAGTGTCTTTTAGGCCAAGTACACAGGATAACAGGTCATAACAATTTTTGCAAATACAGTCCAATTAGCACCAAATGGGGGGAAAATAAATCAAAAGTATGGAGGATGGGAAAACAAACAGGGCTCTTGCCACACTAGGGTGTTAGCATTATTTATTTAACCGCAATGCCCCCACTGAGAGCAGCTCCATTTTCAAAGTCTTTCCAATGAGCAAGAAGACGATTTATTTTGGCAAATTTTATCATAAAATGGCCCTACATCCTTTAGCCTTCTGCCTACTACAACCAGAACACAATTGGATCCACTGTTCATTGCCCCGGTCTTAAAGGGAACAAAGAAAGCATCCACACTGAATTTGGATAAGGAAGTAGGCTCAAGTGATGATTTCAAGATCACACAAAGTGAAGATCTTCTGGTTTAGGGCTTTGCCACTGCAGCAGCATCTGTTACTATCAAGGGTTTTTTTCAGAAATGAAGTTCCCACGTACACTTGAGTGTCAACTCGATCCCACCAAGACTGTGGGGCTCAGGGTCCACGGAGGTGTTTCCTACCTGCCCATAATGCAATATGCAGTTCAGACTGGAGATCAAAACAACTATCAGGGCCAAAGGGTGTCATCTTGAGGCTCCACAGCCCTCCTTTTATTAAAGGTAGCATACAGTTTACTCCAACAGACCCACTGCCTCTTTTTTTTTGGAGGCATCAAAATTACAGTTGCCATTTCCAAGTTGGATCTAAATATATCTATCAAAACACTCTCTGAGGTACACCAACTGGAGACTTTATGAACACAACAAGACTGCTTGCAAATGAATGAAGAATGAACCCACAGCCCAGAGTGGCTTCTCCCTGAAGGTCACCCAACGTCAACCTAACCATGAGGCAGATCATGGACTCAGAAGGATCTGATCAAAGGCCCAGTTCTTCCTCCTTGATATAAGATAATCAAGATTCTCTACGCGTGGTGCAAGTCCTGCTGTGTCTCTCTGGGAGTTGTCAATGTTCTTGTTCCACGCCCTCTGCACCTCTGTGCTGACATGCACTTATGCTTGGGTAGGACTCCTCAGTCTTTTCTGCAAAACATCTGGAATCCTTTGGATCCACCAATGTGGAAAGTTCTTTTTCAGTGCTCTGTCTTCAGTAGTTATTTCCTGGGGAGGATTCTTTCTTCATTATAGTTTACAAAAGTCAACTTGATGGCTTATGGTTAACCAAGAGATGTCTCCTCTCTGTCATGTTGATACACTTTGCCCTGCACCCTGCGCCCTGCACCTCCCCTTGCTGCTACGAAGGAAGGAAAGTCTTAGGTGCTTTCTGTGCAGAAGGGTTATTGGGGTTAATAAGAGCCATTGTCCCCTCCTATCCCTCATCCAAAACCACACAGAACATGACATGAATAGCCTGGCACTTGCTTACTGCTTCCCCCTGCCTGCCTGCTTAGTGACTTCAGTGTCCAGTTCCATACAGGCCACATATTCCAAAACCAACAACAACAACAACAACATAGGATTCAGAAGAACAAGGGTTCTTTTCCGTATCAGCTTTGTCCTGCATTTCCCCAGAAGTGTCATGGACAACCCTGCCTAGAAAGGTAAATAGAAAAAGAAGACCAGGGGTGCCCTACAGCCACAGACAGGCTGAAGCCACACACACACCCTTGCTCTTTGGAGGTCCACAACTCCAATAAGAAAGCACTGAGCCCATGACCCCAAACTGCAGTCAACCCAGGATCTCAGCTCCACATCCACTCCCTCTCCTTTTGTGCAGAAACACTTAATAAATGTCAGATTTCATGATCAGACATCATGTCACGTCCATTCAGGGTCTCTTCCCTCCTCCAACCCGAGCTAAGAAATCATCACTGCTACCCTGTCCCACACACACGTTCTACCACACCATGCACACTATGCCCCAGAGCGTCCCACTCATCAGCTGCCCTGTCTGTTCCCACACTGCTTTGTGAATTCCTCGTGCAATATCTCTTTCTTCTTCCTCCCCTCCCTCCCTTCTTTCATCTCTTCAATTATTCATTAACTAAAAATAGACTGCTATCCTGTGGCATGGCAGGCACTGTTTTGAGATTTGGGGGTAGAGTAGTGAAAAGGACAGATGGGCTCCACCCTCATGGAACTAATATTTTAGCAGAAGGAGAGCAGGGCATGGTAAAAAGCGATTGAGTTATGGACTCGAAAAGTAATAAATATAAATGCAATTCCTAATTCTGCAATTTACTAAAAGCAGCATTGAGGCAAATTACATAACAGCCTTCATTCTTGGGTTCCTGTTGAAGTAGAAATGATTGTACCTACTCTATAGGTTTATCACGAGAGTTAAATTGAATAATGCTTGTAAGGCAACTGACACACAGTAGGTGCTCAATAGATGTAATTATTTTTATCATGGAGCCCACTGTCTTAACCAATGGTGTCAAAATGTTTTTGGAGCCAATAAGCATGCTTTCCCTATATATGTGCATATATTTCATATTGTAAATTATAGATATGTGTAAAAATGAGCCTATATATAAATTTTTAAAGAAAGTTTAATTTTTTTCTTATGTTTTAGATAAAAACAAATATAAACAGAATCTTGAATAGGTCTAAATCATTGTAGGTACCCCAATGAGCAATCACTTCACTTATAAGATCATCAGTAGGAAATGTAGGCTTCAAGGTTATTGATGAGTGCAGTTTCACAGGAAAAGAAACACCTTCCAAAACTCCATGCTTTTCATCACTCTCTCAGGAGCGGCATGATGATAAAGATATTGCCCAATTCACAGAAGAGAAACTGAAATGGCTAACAAACATTTGAGATGAAGCTCAGCCTCATTAGGAATCAGGGAAACGCAAATTAAAATGATGAGATACTCTTTCTCAAACATCAGACTGGCAAATAAGAAAAAGTCTTCAAATACCAAGTACTGGCAAGGTTGCAGGAGACAGGAATTCCCAGCTATCGCTAGTGGGTTCGTCAAATAATTGGTAACATCTTTTATTAGAACAATTGTCAATTTCTACTAAAGCTAAAATTGTAAATACCATGTACCCTAGCAATTCTATTTCCAACCCTTATGTCCTAGATAAGGGCTTATTCAATTTCTTATTTTTTTTTTGTCATGGACCCTGTTGACAGTCTGTGGTGCTTATAAATATACATGTATGTGTAAATGTTTGTATGTGTTTGTATATGTGTGTGTGTATATATATCACATTTAAATATATATGTATACAATAAAATACACAGTATTGAAATGGAAGCCAATTGTACTGAAAACATCTATAAATGTTTAAAAAACAAATCTTTGATATTGTAACATATGTGTTACTTCTTAACCTGTTAAAATAGAGATCTTGTAACATTCACACAATTACTGTAATTTTGAAGTGCTGATGCTCCTGAATAATATTTGAGATATCTTCAACAACTGTAATGTGATCTGCAGTTGTACTTTCCATTGCTTTCAAAGCCACGGGGCTGCTAATGCTACTGAAGTTGGTTGTCTGCATTCAGAGTCAGAAGAAACATCAAATTTCAGGTAAATGTTGAAAAACATAGTTTTTTTTTTTTTCAAGCCCTGAACCCCCTAATTGTTACCCTGACCTACAGAAGCCTTCCACAAATACTCAAGAAGGCATAAACAAGATGTCCATTCCAGCACAGTTTGTGAGCATTAAAAACTGAAAATAGCCAGTGATGTGAATGGATAAATAAATGTAGCATATTCATAAAATGGGATATTGCAAAGCAGGTAAAAGAGATTAAACTGTGCACATAGAACTCTCAAACATACTGCTGAGGGTATAAAGCAAGGTGCAAAACAAGCAAAAGCTCTTCCATTTGTGTATATATTAAAATATGGCACAAGACAATGCTATTTGCCACTTACTATGAAAAATATGTTGTTTATGGATTTTCTTGTATTAATGCATTAAAGTGTAGACCAAAAGGATTCACAGGAAATGCCCGATAATTGTTGCCTTTGGGAAAGGAGGGAGAAATTTTAGAGCCGTGAAGGATAAAAAAGTGACTTGAACTCGTACTTATATGTATTCCAGACATAAAATGGATAATTAGATAGAGAGAGAGATGGCAGATAGAGAGACAGATAGATGACAGATAAATAGATGATAGGTAAGGAATAGATAAATAGATAAATGATAGAGAGATAATAGATGAGACAGAGACATACAAGAGATAGATAGATGACAGATGAAAAGAGATGGATGATAGATAGAGGGCTAGATAGATGGATGATGGATACATAGAGAGACAGAAAGGTGGATGGAACAATACACAGATAGAGACAGATTGAAGGAGACAGACGATGAATAGGTAAATAAATAGATGACAGATAGATGATAGACAATAGATGGATGATAGATAGAAAGATAGATAGATGGCAGATAGATAGGCAGAGATAGATATGTAATAGATAAATACATGATAGCTAGCTAGATAGATAATAGAGAGCTATATAGAGAGATGACAGACAGAAACAGAGAGAAATGATAAAGAGATAGATGACAGACAGATAGACAGAGAGGTAGGGACCTAGAGAGAAAGATAACAGATAAATAGATGATTGATAGACTGATAGATACAGGGATTAAATTCCAGATGTTGGGTATATTTACCATTTCCAAAATTTGAATATTTATGTATGTGTGCATGCATTTATATGTATATATATGATATGCATATATGTATATGTATGTATATATTCCTGCTCATCAAGAGTTCCAAGAGGATCATCCCCATGGCAATATTTTCTCAATTTTAAGACTGTTCTTAAACAACTACCTAGAGCTTTTTTAAACTCCAATAACAGAAGGAAGAAAAGAAAATATAGATGCATAAAATGTATTGCTTTGATATCCAGTTTTTCCATAATCTTAACATAATTTTTAGAATAATATTATAAGCCAGAATTATTAGCAACAATACTTAGTAAGGTTCATTTTTATAACTCCATGATAAATTAGTTGCTCTTTTAATAAACATTGTTGCAATATGGAGAGATGTAAATATGCAAGTCAGAAAGAAAATAAAACACCTCAGTATTTAGTAATACATCAGAAAAGCAGGTTTGAGTTTTACTGAGAATGTATTTGTAATGTTGCAGATGGCGTCAACCTTGGGAAATGGCCTGGGGAGTCCCCTGGTCTATCACAGCCATGGTGCCAGGCAGTGCCTCGCTTTGAATTGTTCTCATTACTTTGCTTCAAAGTAAAATTTGGTGCCTGCTGTTGCAAAGGTTTATCATAAATATCTCAAAAACCACACAAAGATAATGCAGGTGAGGAATAAATCTTTGGAATAAAACAATATGGGGAGATTATGAAAAAGTTATTTCCAGTCACAAAAAAAAGTCAACCCAAATAGAGAGAGCAGGGTCTGGGTGGAGCTGACCAGGGCATCAATGCTGCTGGTTTTAGAACATTCCGGCAGGCTCCAGCACTGTGACTGTGACCCTCTGTGTCAGTCTGCTGCAATGCACAGCCTCCCAAAATCCCAGTGTCAGAGAGGACCTTAAATAACACATTATCTACACGCCTCCAATACTGGGATGAAATCAACAATGATGATAATGATGATGACAACTAAAGACTGTAATGTGCCAGTCACTGTTGAAGCACCTTCCATTTTTTAAATAGTCTGGCCAAGATACCTCTGAGTCACTGCTTGCATATCTCCAATGACGGGGAGCTCATCACCTACTGGCAAAGTTCATTTTATCTTTGGAGAACTCTGGCTGGACAGCTTTATGTCCAGCTGAAAACAGTGTCCCTTGGCTTCCACCCAACAACCCTCCTTCTGTCCCTAAGGACCAACACCCTCCTTTGTGATCTCTCTTTGCATATTTGAAGTCCACCCTCATGTCTTCTCCAAGACTTCCCTTCACACTAACTCCAGTGACAATCCTTTTGCTTGCACCAGCATTCCCATAGGTCCCATCGCTATCTCCATGCCTCTCCAAGGAATTGTACTTGGCCGCTTCTCATTTAAGAAACCCATACTGAATGCATAACCTAGATGTGTTCTGACCAGCATAACAATCCTTCCCCGTTCAAGGTACGTTACTTGCATCCATGCAACCTGACTTCAGTTTTGTATTCTTGGAAGCACCCTATGTTATATCCATCCACAAGTAGAGATCGTGTGGGAGACAATTAGGGAAAATGACACTGGATAACACCGTCAGAACTCCTAAGATGCCACCTTAACTTTCCTGGCATCATCCTCAAGTCATGGAATTCCACTGACTCTTCTAACAGGAGAGTAACAGCATAATCAAATGCTGATGATAAAGATACTGCTCAATTCACAGAAGAGAAACCTGATGTACAGTAGTTACTTAGCTAATGTCTGTTGGATAGGTGAGTGGATGGATGGATGGATAGATGGATGGATGGATGGATAGATGGATGAATGGAGTGCGTGGATGGATGAATGGATGGGTGGATGGGTGAATAGAGGGATGCATAGATGGAAGAGTGCAGAACAGGCCTGGAGAAGGTAGGAGTGGGGAGCAAGGAAGCCAGGCAGCTCATGTTCTAGGAACATGAAACTGTAGACAAGGAGTGCCTGGCCAGGTTCATGAGAGGGAGACTTGAGAGATCTCACACTCTGGGGTCAGCAGAATGACCATGGAAGTGTGCTGAAAATACAACTCCCAGACCCTGGCCTGGATCTCTAGGTGGGGCAAGAGCATCTGCATCTTAACAAGCTCTCCTGTTGAGTCACAGTGGAGAACCACAGGGCTCTAGAAACATAGGGAGGAGGATTTCGTGATGAAGAAGAAACATGAGTGATAAAGGAGGAGGGAGTTTGCAAATGAATCTGGGACATTTAGCCCTGAAAACTGGATAGGAAAGCTTGCTAATATAAGAACTGAGGAGACAGAGGAGAAGAGGCAAGATTGAAGGGGAAGAAAATTATTTTTCCTTTTTCATGCTGAGTTTGCATGATCTGTGGGACTTCCAGCTAGAGACATCCAACAGATGCTTAGAAAACAAACCTGGAACTCAGTTAGATGAGATCTATTTGGGGGTGAATTTCTTTTAAATCTATAGAATATAGCCTCTCTTTTTCAAATTTAAATTCAAAATACCATCTTTGAACTATTTAAATCCAAATTCTCAATTGGGATGAAGGTTCAAAAAAAAAAAGAACCCCACCTGTTTAAGTCAGATGCTAAAATGACTAATATAAAGTCACTTTTGATTTTAAACTTTTAAATAACTTTCTATTTTTAAAAAAATTGCCTTCAAGGAGTGCAAGTGCTTACACACAACAGGCAGTCGATGATAGTGGGTATTGAAATATCAATGTGTTTTTTCACAGGTGCTGAAAAATAAATACAAGTCATGAAAAAAGTAATGAATCAACTTGAAAACCCAGTGGGATGTTAACTTCCCAGAGTAATAATAGCACACTCTCTGTCAGGGCAGACTGCACGTTAGAAAGGTATTTGCACCCAACTTTGTTCCCGTGAAAAGCCTCGAAGTACTCAGTAATAAGAGCTGCTGGCAGGATCCTGACAATCTTTAAAAATATCTACCCTCCGAAAGAGCTTGTCATGCCGGAGTTATCTCTTCTAGAGACAGCTGTTGAAAGCACCGATGGGCACAGGCTGCATAAGAAAACCTGGAGTAATCCAGAGGAATGTGGTGTGGGGAGAGGGCCCTTATCACTGCTGAAGCAGACCTCCACACCAAGAGGCCAAGGAGACCAGCACTGCCATTTCTATATTTAGTGACGGATAGGGATGGAAGTGCTTTGGGCTTTTCATTTTTATTTGCTCTGAAGAAAGGTGCAAGAGGATGTTGTTAGATGGGTTGAGTGGTGGCGTTATTCGTTTTGGAAGTCACCTAAAATCTATTGTCCCCTCTTTCAAGGAAGCACCTTAATGTACTTGAGTGTCTAAGGATTGTCCCACCCTGCTGGCTGCATCAGGCTTGTGGGATCATGAGGAACCAGGTGTTGGGGCTTTTATCTTGAGAATCTTGTGTATCCCCAGCACCTTGGGCCAGGCCTGGTGTATAGTAGTTATTTAGCTAATGTCTGTTGGATGGGTGGGTGGATGGATGGACAGATAGATGGGTAGGTGGGTAGATGGATGAATGGATGAGTGGGTGGATGGATGAATGCATTGGTGGATGGGCAGATAGAGGGATGCATGGATGGATGATAGGGTGGGTGATGGATGGATGGATGGATGGATGGATGGATGGATGGATGGATGGATGGATGGTTGGATGGATGGATGGATAAATGAATGGATGACAGAGTGAGTGGATGGATGGATGGAGGCATGAATGAATGAATGAATGAATGAATGAATGAATGAATGAAGTGAGCTGCCTTGGAACATAAGGTTAGAATGGCCAAAATGCTTAGATCTGAAGGTTGAGCTTGGCTACCATGAAATCTATAATAAACAAGGTTTATAAAGACAATCGGTATTTTCCAGGAACTACCTAAGCAAAAAGGTTAAGAAATAAGGTTTGGGAGCCATGACAGTTAAAGGCTTTAACATTGTCCCTGCCTTCTATTTTACACCCCTGTCTGGTTCTCCTGGAGCCAAGCGCTAATCTGGAATCCATAAGATTCTAGATTTTTGCACAGATTTTTAAGTTAGCCTGCATTATACTTGCACAGATTTTTAAGTTAGCCTGCATTAGTTCAGCTTTTAAAAGGTCATCAAACTAGCAGTCTCTGGTAGAATTTCTTTCAACTTCTTACTGCAGTCATTCTGAACACAGAATAGTAATAGTAAGGGCGATAGGCATTTTTGAGCTCCTACATTTTTTATCCAGTCAGTATGAAAAAGGCTTGGCATAATTTTTACTTGAGGCTGACAGCTCCACAAGGGTGTTATAATCAAAATCATTAGTCCACTGAAGAGAAATCAGAGTCTCAGAAACATGGGAGAAAAAAAAATCTCACCAAATCCTCATTTACAGTTAGGAACTGGAAAATCTGGCCAAAATAAGGCTGGTGCAAAACTTTGGGGCAGGACTAAACATTGCCATTCTTAGCTTGCCTTTACTGTGCCACTGCTGATAAAGCAAATCCACTTACCTGAGGTTAGGAAGAAAGCCCCTGCACCCACCCTCCAGGGGCCTCTGGGACAGAAATACAATATCTGTCCAAAGTG
This sequence comes from Macaca mulatta, assembly GCF_049350105.2. Classification (NCBI taxonomy): domain Eukaryota; kingdom Metazoa; phylum Chordata; class Mammalia; order Primates; family Cercopithecidae; genus Macaca; species Macaca mulatta. The sequence continues at coordinate 172,073,208 of NC_133412.1, forward strand.
GAAGCCACATAGCTCTTTCATTTTAGTATCAGCACAACTTTGAGCAGTAATCTCCCTGCCTTTTCTTTCTCTCTCTCCCTTCATCAGTTGTCCTTGCACTCTAAAGAGGAGAGGCATCAGGACAGCAGGCTCCACCTCAGTGTATTTAGATGTAAAATGGGAACACAGAAACCTTTCTCTCAGAATTTTTGAGCACTCATAGGACTTGTACAGGTAGAGCACTTCCCACAGTACAGTCCACATCATAGACTCAAAAGAGGTCAATTATTCCCACTGTTACCATTCATATTATTTTTTTTTTCTAGCTTTTAAGAGACTGTAACTCTCAGAAATCATGTGAGTCAAATCCAAGACACTCAGTGATCACATGACAGGTCCTGGATGACGTGATCTTCATCATTGAGGCACATCAAGTAGAAACAGAGGGTGGAAGGTCCTGGTAGCAGTGTATGCTGGAAATGATCATTTTCCACACAATCTGTGTGCTGAGTCTAAGCCCATATGGGACTGTGAAAAGGAGTATGTGAGCACACAGTCTCCCTGGATGACTCATTCCATAGCATGTGGTGGGCTAGAGGCCAGATTCTGCAATCTTGGCTAGATGGTCAACCTCAGTCAAGCTCTCCAGCTTTGCCAGCTCTCGGTGTCCTCATCTACAAAATCCTTTATGACAGATCATGCTTCCCTGGCAGGGTGGTTTGAAGAATAAAATGAGCTCATGTATGTAAAGCACTTAGCACATTGACTGTCACGTGTTAATCCTTGATTGACAATAGGTAGTGTTGCTATTTCTGTTGCGTTTATCCATATCATTACTATAGAAGACACTTGACGTTGAGGAGCTCAACTTACATGTAATTTATGAATTGGGAAATGGTAGAGAGAGCACATGTAGAACACATGTCTTATATTTGGTCAGCCCAGGGTCTAGAGAGCTCACTCCTCATATGAGGATGAGTCAACAGGAAAAGGAGCTGATGAAAGAACAACACTGCACAGGAAAGGAGGAAGAAAACAGTAGTTTCAATAGCCAATGAAAGCTCAGGACACAGTGAACAATTTGATGTTGAAATTTTAAAAAAAGAAAATTATCTGGCATTATTGGATGTCTTCAGCAGGGGCCAGCCAGAAGTCAGGAGTAAGAACAACGTCAAAATCAAATGACAACTAAATAAGAAGAAAAAGAAGATAAATTTGGTGAGGAAGGATTGCCTGAGCACTAAGGATGCTGTATGGAAGGTTTTAAAGAGCGGAACAAGCACTGTAAAAAGTAAAATCAGTGATGTGCAAAGAGAATTTGACTAGATCTTTTAGACAAAAAGACAAAGAATTGTAAATAATTAGATGATAAGAGAAGGTAATGAAAATGAGAAAAATGTTGGACCTCTCGAGTTAAAGCTGACCATGCATAAGAAGTCAGGCCCACAAGAACAGAAGGTACAACTGGATTCAGAAGATACCAGGGCATTAAAGCCGGTCTAATTTAGAGGGAGAAAAATCAAAGAAAAGAGAGGCTAATAGCAAAAATGATTACTTAAAAGGAAAAGAAAAAAAATGAGTTATACAAGCATCTAAGCATACAATGTAGATCACTCAAGACGGAATAAAGCTCAGGATAGATTCTACCTCTTTTGAGATTACATGACCAGAGATCATGAGCCAGCCTCTACATAAATTTGGGGAGCAAAATTTGTGACCCAACAGCGTTATACCCAGCAAAATTATCTTTCACATGTGAATGAAATAGAGTCATTTATTCTCAGCTAGATAATGGGTCAGGACATATATCAATACAAGCTTGTCTCTGAAAATTTAGTTAAAAATTTATGCTACACTATGGTAATCAATCAAAATTAAAGACTGAATGATAGTATTTAAGAACAGACAATTAGCATTAAAGCCAGTAAACCCTAGAGTTACCTCCAAACTGCTTTTGAATTTTGGCCACAGACCTGTGAAGACTGTGTGAGATGAGCCCTGTTATTGTTGAAAATTATGTAAATGGAAGCAATTTTTCAGAAAAGCAATTTGGCAGTTTCTATCATAAGCCTTAAACTATCTATATATATTGACCGTATTAATCTATTATATTTCTATTAATCCATTAATCCAAATCCATTAAATTTCATTTTAAGGAAATGATCAAATTGCCGTCAAAGATTTAGACTGCAGTGTATTTATTTCCTCTCTGTCAATAATATTATAAAGGTAAATATTGTCTAAAACATCCAACAAAATAAGAATAATTTAATGAATTATATGACCATATGATGAACCTCTGTTTCTTTACAAAAATTGACACACTATTCTCATGATATAATGCTATGTAGAAAATAAGTAAAGAACAAAACTATATAATTATATTTAATTTTTAAAATATACTGATAGCTATTGATAGGTAGGTAACTATTCAGATACATGCACAGGACAAAAATAAAGAAAATGAACAAAATATTAACCTGTCTAGTGAAATAGGAGCAATGTTTTTCTATGTCTGTTCTATTTTTTAAAAAATCCTGTAGTGAATTAGGGTGTAGAGAAATTTTTGAAATTTCTACAATGAAATTTCAGGCAAGGCATGGGAAACATGGAGATGAAATTTCCTACCATGAAATTTAGAAACCACAGACAGTAAAAGAAAAAGTAAATAGATAAATAAATAAATAATATGTTTTAAAGGAAGCAGAGCACAGTGGTCCCACCTTCAGAATCTACAGGGGAATGAAGCACTAGAGAAGTGCATTCAACTTCTTGCCTGCATTCGTGTAAGCATTCATTCTTCCACCCATTCGTTCATCCATTCCCTACAGATCTATGGATCCGTAACTCCTGTCAGGTTCTAAGCTAAGCATAAGGAACACAGAGATGAAAATTCCAGATATGATTGCGGCCTTCGTGGAGTTTACAAACATGCAGCCTGGTCTACGCCAGTCATGAGGGAAAGTAAACACAAACAAGGCTGGTGGTAGCTAGCGAGGGAATTAAGGACTGAGTCCATGGGCTTGTGGAGAAGATGGACGTACTATGCCGGAGGACATAGCCGGAAGAAGCCCCACGTACTTCCTCACCAGGCCTTAGGCGTTGAGGCAGCAAGATGTGCTTTTCCAGGCATTTTCAAGTCTAATACCACATCGATTCCTCTTTTCAATATGGGGTCAGTGGTGTGGGTCCGGATGTTGTAGAAACTGAGGCTCAGATGTATTCATTACAGATGGGAAAACCAATGGCCAAGAGTTTAGTTTTTCCCCTGCACGTTCAACACAAGTCTACGGGGAAGGGAGAGCTGAAAACCAGAGTCTCCAACCTTGTGGTCTTGCTCACCCTTCTCCGCTATGTCCTCCTCCCATTCCCCTCCCACAGGATGCAACTCAAAGGTCTCTTCTGCTGTGAGATCTTCCCAGCTTCCTCACGCAAGTTGGTCATGACCCCTCGAGGCTCTGAGTACTGACCTCTAATGGTACACTCTTGACTTTCAACTACGTTATCTTTTATTTAACAAGTATTCAGGTAGGAAACTTTTATGACTATCTCCAACTGCAGTGGGAGATCCCTAGGTCAGGGGCTGGGTCTTTTCCCTCTTTTTAGTTTGTTGATTCTAATCACTATTTATCTAGGCCATAGTAAAGACCCTGATAAATAAGTTTGAGTTCTGTTGGATTCGCTGGAGTTAGTGAGGAGAAAAACACCCAAAGGACTATGAGGCTTATACATAAATTATTCATAACCACAAACAGTGACTGTCTGACTTCTCTTCCAATGGATAAACTGACCTCAAAGGTGTACCCTGTTTCCTTAACTGCTGTCTTTCTAAAGGCCTCCGCTTCCCTGCTCCTACTTCTAGAACCTTGTTGTTTCCCTAGATACAAAAGCAAGTCCCAAGATGAGTGAGGACAAGAATGAATATTTTCTTAATGCCCACTGAATGCTAAGCATTTCAGCCTCTTAGTCATGCTCTGATTGAAAAAAGATTGTTCTTTAAGAGCCAAACATATATACATACACACACACACACACACACACACACACACGAAACCTTGAAAAATAACCCATCCTATGTCACACACAAGTAGTAAAAGGAAACAAAACTGAGATTAGAAACCAGGGCTGCCTTTCTCCAAAGCTTGTGTTCTTTTGATTAAGTGAGGACTTCCCAAGGAAAAGGCAGCTCTAGCTCCACACTGCCTTGCTCTCTCTGCAGGCTAATAAAAAAGGAAGGGCCAGGCACGATGGCTCACGCCTGTAATCCCAGCACTTTGGGAGGCCAAGGCAAGCAGATCACCTGAAGTCAGGAGTTTGATACCAGCCCACCGAACATGGTGAAACCCTGTCTCTACTAAAAACACAAAAAATTAGCTGGACATGGTGGCTCACACCTGTAATTCCAGCTACTCGGGAGGCTGAGGCAGGAGAATCCTTTGAACCCAGGAGGCGGAGATCACGCCACTGCACTCCAGCCTGGGCAACAAGAGCAAAACTCCATCTCAAAAAAAAAAAAAAAAGGAAGATGCAGAGAAAAGAGAGAGAGAACTTTCTTAACACATTCGGGCCTCCTTCCCAAGGCACCCACCCTGCCACCAATCAGAGCGAGGATGGGAGAGCCCTGACCACTCTCTGCCCTAGGGAGTGGCACAGCTCCACACCCTCTTCATTTTTCCGTTCTGGTTGTCCCCTTGCCAGGACCCTCCCTGAGTGTGGGGTGGGCAGGGGTGCTGAGAAGGGCTGGTGTGGCCTGTGAGAGTCCTCCCTGCCACACACCTGTGAGCTCTTCAGCCTCCTCCTGGTGACAGCTGCCTTAAACCTCAACTTTCACAGAGCCTGTTTTTTTTGCTGAAATTGCATTAAACAAAGACCTGGAAACACTGGTTGACAAAAATCTAAACATTTACCTCTTTCATGAATTTGCCAAAAGAGGCTCTAACCCTCCTGTTAAAACATTCACAAGTGCCTGCAAATACCATGTCTCCTTCTGGAGTCAGCTCATCCCTGAGATTCCCTTGACCTCAGGTAAAGTCTAAACACCTCACTTGGATCCACCAGCCCCTGCATCACCCTGCCTTGTAGTTCTCCAGCCTAACTGACCTTCATTCTGATTAAGTCCTTAGTTCATTATCCTCTTTTCCTTCCTTCCTTTGACTTTCCACCTTCCCTGACTTCCTACCTCCTTTTCCATCCTTCTTCCCTTCTTCTTCCCTTCCTCCCTCCCTCCCTTTCTTCCTCCTCTTCCTTTCTTCTTTCCTTCCTTTTTTCTGTCATTTTTCCTACCTCTTTTTCTTTCTTCCTTTTTCCTCTTTTTTCATTTTCTTCCTTCCTTCTGTCTTTTTCTTCCTGCCTTTTCTTCATCGCCCCCACCCTCCATCTCTCTCTCTCTCCTTCCTTTCTTTCTACTTCCTTCCTAATAAATATTGATCACCTGTTCATTCCTGGGTTCTTAGTCAGGTGCTGTGGTGGCAGCCTCCCAGGTGAATAGGCTCTGTCTCTATTCCAGATACCAACTCCACCTGAATAAAACCCTCTCATCCGGCCGGGCGCGGTGGCTCAAGCCTGTAATCCCAGCACTTTGGGAGGCCGAGACGGGCGGATCACGAGGTCAGGAGATCGAGACCATCCTGGCTAACACAGTGAAACCCCGTCTCCACTAAAAATACAAAAAAAATTAGCCGGGCGTGGTGGCGGCGCCTGTAGTCCCAGCTACTCGGGAGGCTGAGGCAGGAGAATGGCGGGAACCCGGGAGGCGGAGCTTGCAGTGAGCTGAGATCCGGCCACTGCACTCCAGCCTGGGCGACAGAGCGAGACTCCGCCTCAAAAAAATAAAAAAAATAAAAAAATAAAAAAAATAAAACCCTCTCATCCTTTAAATCCCAAATCAAATGTTAGGGTGTTTTAGGTTTGAGGGTTTGTTTGTTTGTTTTTTGTTTTTTGGTATTTTTGTTTTTTTGGCTTGTTAGTTTTGGTTTTGTTCTAGACTCCTCCCCACTTTTCAACCTGCCCTCTTGGAGTCGGGATGAGATGCCCCCTCATTATCAGCTTTTCCTGCCCTTCCCATTGCCCTCCTCACCTCTGGTGGAGCCGTCTGCCACTTACCTGCATCCTCAACTAGAGTACAAGCTGCTCCAGGCAAGGGCACTTGGTGTCCTTCATGACTGTGTTGCCCACAGCTAGCTCTCCCCTCATACCTCTGTGTCTTCCAAGACTTCCAGGCTCATGCTTAGGAAAGCATTCATTTCCTCTCAGAGAAAACAGAAGTCATAGGATAAGAAGATCCTCCACTTCCAGCTTCCAAATCTACACATGCCTGTAAAGGCCTCCATTTTTCCCCCTGAGCTCCAGATCTGTATACCCAACGGTCCACTTAGACTCTCCTCTGGGGCAGCCCACAGGCAACTCAAACTCAGATTCTCTAGGACAAACTCCTCATATTCCTCTTCGAACTGTCTCACCGGACGCTCTAGAGGTCTCGTGAAACAGTCACCTAAACTGAAACAAACGAGTTAACCTTGAAGTGTCTTCCTTCCTCACCCCACATACCCACACAGCCACAGAATCATGTCGATTCTAGAACCTAACTTGATGCATGCCCTCCTCTGCCTCTCCATGGCCACCACTCTTCTCCATGTCTCTGTCATTACCTCGAGGAATTCTGAGCCTCTTACCTTGTTCCTCTGTCTCAGCTTTCTCTCTTGCCAGTCCATGTCTACACAACAGCCAGAGTAATCTTCTTAAAACATAAACTGGATGCTGTCACTTGCTAGCTAAAAATCCACAGATACCTTCCCATTGTCCCAAGGATAATGCTTAAATTCCTCGAAGAACCTACAAGGCCACTTGGATCCCAACCCCTGCATTCCTTTCCGGGTCCCCTTCAGTCCCTTCAGTCACTCCTCCATTGCACATTCTCCAGCTACACTGAACCTTCAATTATTGAGACTCACCTTGCTCTCTGTGGCCTCCAGCCTGTTATGGAAGTGGCTTTCTCTGCCTGGAATATTCTCCGCTCCCCCTCCCCGACTACCTGGTTGTTGTGAATATCACCTCATTATCATACATCAGTCAAACTTGCCAGGCAATGCAGTGACGGGAACGCCTCCTCACATCCCTTGTCCCCACGGAAGCCTCAAGTGCCATGAGGTGGCCTCCCCCAGCCCATCACAGCCCAGATGTTCCCCAGGATCTGCAGTCAGGATCAGGGAGGGTCCTGGTGCACCCCACTATCACTGCACTGGTAAATAACAGCAGCAATGACACCAGTCTGCAAAACCAACACATGCATATTTGATCTGTATAAACAGTGCATATAATATGACATTTCTTTCAAAACTCTCTAACCGCTCAGAAATTCAAATGAGAGCCTGTATCACCCTTGGACTGGAGACTAATGAGGGCATCATAAATATTTGATTAAAGTAAGGCCACATTCTTGGGATTTTCACCTCACAAAATTTTCGTGAGGTGCGACTGCTCCAAGATTGACTGCTCAATCTTGGAGCGACTGCTCAAAGATTTCTTGAATATCATAAGGACTTTGGGGAGACAGTAGAAAGCGGATTCCTTCTCAAGAAATTTTCCGAATGCTTCTGCTGTTGCATAGATGGCTGGCTGCTATTTCTCTTGAATATTGATGGGCATGAGGATCCCTCTGAGCTTTAAAATCATCTCTTGCCTTGGCCTCTTGGTCAATGGGCTTGTGTTTGTCATTAAGAGGCAGTGAGACGGGGAAAGAGTACAAATCAGACAACATGTCTCGTAGCCTGGCTAGCCCAATTTCTGGCTCTGTCAACCTGGGAAGAGGGGTTGAGCATTCCTTGGCCCCAGTGTTTTCCTCTATAAATGATGAGAAAATAAATGGTTGGCAAAGCAACAACAACTTTTGCGTACTAGAAATTGATAAAGAAAATGTAGTACATTGGGAATACTAGTTAACATGTCAGGCTAAACAGCCTGATCACCTCAGGGAATTCTGTGTTGAGACTCTCCAGACAATACCATTGATCAGATTACAAAATGGAAAACCCCATTTGCAAAGTCATCTGTCTCAAAAGATTTAATTATGTTTATAACTTTAGTCCTATAGATCACACTTTTAATAGAAATGAAATAATGCAAACTATGGAGAAAATAATTATTTGAAATATTTTTTATTATATACACTCTAAAAAAGTAAAAGTCCCAGAAGCAATCGAAACAGCTAATAATAGGGTCAAATAAATTATAACATATCCCACAAGAGATTATTGTGTAGAAAAATAGTCATAAAGCAAAGTCTTTAATAGTAAGGTTACACACTTAACAAATGTTAAGTGAATATAGAGTAAAAAATCAGGTAAACAAAAGTTTAAGTGAAATAAAGAATTAAAAAAATTTAAAACATCAAACTCTTAATAAGCTAAAAGAAATCACCAAACTTTTATCTGTTCTCTAAATAGGAGAGGGATTCCTAAGACTTAAAACAAAGAAAAAATTACCGAAAAATTTAAAAATCAATTTTACTGCATGAAAATATAAAATTCTGAAGTAAAATATGTCATAAAGAAAATTAAAGCAAACATTTTAACAATTATGACAAATATATCACTTTTCTTATTTGAAAAAACTCACCCAAACTGAGAATAGATATGTTGGATAAATGGGTGGAGAATGTGGGCAGATAATTCAAAAACACAAAAGAAAAAATATATTTTTTAAAATAATTTTTTAAATTAATTTTTAAAATAAATAAAATGTACTATATGTGCTTCTGATCTTTATTGTTTCTGAAACAACATAAATAAGGAGACTGAGAAAAAAATAGTATCTTCCATAAAGCCAGAAAAGATGTTTTGAAGAGAAAACTGAGCCAGCGTTCATGAGGATGTTGAAACATGGCACCTACCACAGCATAGCCAGGAGACAATGTATTCTTCAAATACTAAGGAGATGATGGGACAGTCTTCACAGGCAACAGGTCAACATTCAAATTTTTCCTTCCACGTTCAAGCTGACCTCAAGTTTACCTCCCTCTCCTGGCCTTTCTCTCACACATATTCCAGCAACACATAGCTCATCCAGAAAGAATGAACCTATTTAAAGACTAGGGAAAACCAAAGATAAATAACCAACAAGGCAGTCCTCCAAAATCCTAGATAGGGAGTAAGAAAAACATGGCCAAACAGAGTAGGCAATAAACATACTTCAGAAGAAATTGGGTATTAGGGAAGGCAACAGTGGACCCTAACATTGTCTCTTTAAAAGAAATCATGGCCTTTATGAAATAAAAGATCAAAGCAGAAATATAAAAACCAAATTATGAAAAAAGACAATGAAATAAAATTGAAAAAATGAATTAGCAAAGATCAAGACAAAATAGAAAAGAAAAATAAAAGTAAAATTATCAAATAAGTAAAGGCCATTGTAGAAGCAGTAAATAAGAAATAGACTTTGTCACAATAATGATTTGGGCATATAGGACATGCTTGAGGAAACTGAGGAAAATCAAATAAAAAAAAGTAATCAAAAGTTTAAACTTATAGAATAGAAAATGATGGATATAAAAAATGACAAAGGAGAACCAAGATATGTGAAATTGGTGACTGGATTAATGAGCAAAACAAATAGAACATTAAAATTAAAGATGTGAAGTAAAGAAAATATTTTTGAAATAAAAATTTGAATCTACATATTGAAAGAACCAATTCCCAGATGAATTGAGGCAGACCCATGAACAGAGAGGCACATTTTATACTTATTAAACCTCAAAAATACCAAAAAACTCTATAGCTAGAAAGAAAAAGTCAATTCATCTACAAGATTAAACAATAATAATAATCGGCCTTTAAACTTTTCCCTGAAACATTCAGTGCTATAAAAGAATGAAACAGTGTCTTCAGAGTCCTCAGGAAAAGTGTGATGCAATAATTTTATACCTAGCCAAAATGTTCTTATAGAATAAGGCAACAGATAGTCATTTTTAAACATTAACAACTCAAGAAAGAGATTCCATGATCTCTTCTTAAAGAAATTATTAAAAGCTATGCTGTCACTAATCCAGGAATAAAGGAAGAAGATATTGTAAAAGAATTAAAGATTGTTATTAAGTTAACCTAAATGAGTTAATTTTTAAAAATGTTACACAGCTGTGGGGAAATTTTGCTATTGAATACAGTCTGTACTCTCAACCATGACATGTAAACTATCAAAAATTAGAAGGAAAAGAAAGAAGGGGAGAGATATTATACAAATGCCAACCTCATCATCTTTTTTTGGGATGGTTGGACAATCAATATATATAATTTTTAAAGCTATAAATTCAGAAAAACATACAAATTTTATTAAAAGTGTAAAGCATTCACTTGAAGAAATAAAATTATAGTACAACTAATCAAAACTAGTAGTACAGAAAGGATGGGGGGGACGATGGTGATCAATCAGGAACACCACAATGTGTGTGTTTGAGAGTGGAAAAGTCAATAAATTCTACCTGTAGAAGTAAAAATCGTGTGTGTTCTATACATTTATAGCTACAAATATAACTACTAGAAGAAATGAAAACACACAATAGTCCTTCCAAATGATTATTAATAAAAGAAACACAACCATATACACCCACACTCAAGCATACACACTCCAAGGCAGATACGAACCTTAAAATGTCAAATAACGATAAATTCAAGGCACAGAGTTTTAAAGAAGTTAATGTAAGACAATTTTTCATGAGTAAAGAAGCCACAATGAAGATGCAGCAGTTTTGAATAAGTATGCAACAATTAAAACTGCAGCAAAATTAATCAACAAAGATATAGGAAGTGTAAGAAGAAAGAGAAAAAATACTCTTAGGAGATTTTAGTGCATCTCTCTCAGTCCATAAGAGTAGAAATTTAAATCAGATATAGTAAAATAAAATGAAAGTAAGAATCTACAATCATTGGAAATTAAAAATATTTTAAAAACTTAAAAAAGTCAATCAGGGTACAGAAAACCTAAATAACATAAGATAATTTGTGGATATTTAATATACTGTATATGAAGTGACAGAATATATAAAATCGATTTGTTTGCTTCTAGAACAGTTTGGGTTCAAAGTCACAACAACAGAAGCTATCTCTGATTGAGGAAGTACAACAAGGAGCTTGTTTGATGGTCAGGTCACAGAATTGCAAGCAGGTCTGAAGAACCACACTAGTTGATATGCTTATAGGAAAGATCCTCAAAATGATAATCATAAAGTGGCCTGATAAAGAAATCTTCTTCCTTACCACTACAAATTCCACAAGTAGAAAAGCTCTTTCTGTCCCGGAAACTTGCTCTGCCTCACCTACTAGGCTTACATCCTTCCAATGGCTTTTGCATTTAAAAAAATTTCTTTGATTTAAGGAATACTCACTTCCAGACATGTATTTTATGAGTGATGCTTGACCCAGAGGCCTGAGTTTCAGCTGCAAAGTGTAGAATATCTTTATAACATAAATTACAATTATACAAACACTAACCAACAAGCTGTTGTTAAAACTACATTCAGAACAAAATGCCTTAAAATAATTTTTTTTATATTACAAGGACAAATTGATAAAACTATAGGAAACATTCAGTTGAAGAAGAAAAAAGGTGAATGAAAGAAATCTAACAGAAGCTGAGGCAGACAAAAGGAATGCAAACAATAGAAACAAAAAGTAATGAATATGAAAATAGAAAATGATAGAAAGAATAAATACATTTAAGAGCTTAACAACTGAGAATTTTTTTAAAAAACTTAAATAAGATAGTCAAGAATACAAATCTTTCTTTGAAAGTATAAATACCTACATAAAAATATGAATATCAAAAAAATCAGAAAAATAATAGAAATTAAAGACACATAAGAAAATAATTTGCTTAATATTATGCACATAAACTTGAAATTCTTTATGAAATAAGCAGTTTTCTAAGAAATTATAAATAAACAAGTGGATCTCAGATGGAAACTTTCTGCATATAAATAGTTCCATAAAAGAAATTGAAGACTTTTTTTAAAAAGCTGTTCCTCCCAAAATCCCTGGCTGAGATGGTACTACCAATGAAATCCTCAAATTTTAAGGAATGGGTTACTTCAACATTCTTTGACTCTTTGGGAACATAGAGAAAGGAGAGAGGCTTCTAAATTCCTTTTGTGAAACCAGTCTAGCATTGATTTTAAAACCTGACAGATAGGATAAAGTAAAACTACAGACCAATCTCACATATGAATATTGATGAAAAATCCTAAATAAAATATTAGCAAATAGACTCCAGCAGCACACTAAACTAGTTTGAAGATGGCAATCTGAGCTTCCTCCTCCCTGCACCCAATCCATAGAAATGATAGTAAAGCTATTTTGAAAACAAATTCATGCACTCAAACATACAATGAGGGAGCTCTCAGACTTCTAGAGCAGAGAGAGAAAGCAAATGGAGAGAAATGCTGCTTCACCAGCATTTGGACATGACTTGGACATGTTCCTTCCTGGAACGCCACTCCAATGACAGTGAAGTAATATTTTTAAAGGCATAAGCCCACAAGGACAAAGAAGGCAGGCATTAGGTTTATTGCTGTGCAGCTAAGCCTCCAAGTCTCAGTGACTCAACACAAAAGAAGCAGATTTCTCAATCACAAAAAGTAGTGCTGGTGCAAGTGGTGGACTGAACTCCCAGACCTGCAGGGACCAAGTCTGTTGGGGGCTCAGCGATCTCCAACATGTGACTCCCAAGGGGGTTCCAGGATGGACATTCAGTGTGCAGATGAGGGAAGGGAGAAGGGACGATGGCAAATAGGAAGTTGTGTGAGCCAGCTGTGGAAGTGATGTGCGTCTTCCCTCCCTGCAGTCTAGTGACCTCTACTCAGCTGCAGGGCTCTAAGTAGTTACAAAGATTGCAGGAAAACAAAGTCTAGCCATGTGCTCTGGGAAAGGTGTGTGGAACACCTACCTAGTCCCAGCATGCTCCACCTTTCTGGACAGCTAACACCCATTTCACTTGTCTTTGCATACATAAAATATACTCAGCTACACTTCCAGGTAAACAATCCCAAATCCAGTATGCTCAATCTTTCGACAGTATGCTGAGACTTAGTCTTTCTACTCTTCAAGTTCAGAGATGGGAAGCTGAGGAGAGCCAAGAAGCATGCTTGCTCATGCTGCAGAGGCCCCAGAAAGGTGGGGGAGACCATCCTAAAACAATGACTCAGAGAGGGATAAGATCAGAGGTTTAAAATCTTCATTTACCAACAGTGTACGGATTAAAATTTCAAGGCACGTTAGGAAAGCTGACATCATAAAAGTTACCTAAATACAACTAAGGGAAGATGCATTTTCATAAGGAAATTGAAATAATTATGTAATTGGGAAAAGGCTCTAAATATAAGAATAAAGTTCTCAACGTGATAAGAATGAATAGCATACAGAAAGTTAGACAGAAAACTGTTTAAAAAACAACAGATAGATTGATATGAACAAAGAGGTAGTAAGCAATTAGAAAACCCACAATTGTAAAATACAGAATTCTCGTGGAAAATCCAATATTTAAACTGCACACAGGACACAGTCAACAAGTGAATTTGTGAAATAGAATATAAGGCTGAGGAATTAACCAGAATGCAGGACAGAGAGATGGAGAGATGGGAAAATTAAAATACTTAAAGAAAGTTTGAGAAGTTCCAATTTGTGTCCAGCAGGAGTTCAAGATTGTGGTGGAGAGGAATGTTTAAAGAGACAGTAGCTGAATGTTTTCAAGCATTAAGAAATATATGAGTCCCAAGATAAAAGGTATAAACTCAGTACAAAACAATATAAGTAAAAGTCCACATCTGAATGCATCACAGAGAAAGGGAAGACTATCATGGACAAAATAATCTTAAAGGCAAAGAGCAAAAACAAATAACCTTCAGAGGATAACATTTAGATTGACAGTCGTCAGTGGAAACAGTAGATGTCAGAAAATTAAGGTAATTTGTCCATCACGGACAATTTTTGAAAAAAGACTGGTTACATTCTGGTATTTCTATGCACTGAAATAACACAGCTATTTTGAAAAGAATTCAATAAATCTGAATGTTCGATTTGGAATGATCTCCAATATTGAGGGGGAGAAAGCAGAATAACAGAAAAGAGGCATAAAGTGTACCCAGATGTATACAGACAAATATAAAAGAGCAAGATAGACATGGGTGATACAAGATACATGCCCGGGTAGGCAGACACTCCTGGAAATTTAAACATCAACTTGTAAAAAAATGTCACAACTGGTAGGTGAACAGCTTCAAGGCCAGAGGAAAAGAGATCTGTCTTTCACCATATACTCTGTGTATTACCCAAACATTTAAACTATGTTTATACAATGCCTTTCAAAAATAAATTTTAAAACATTGTGAAATTACATCCTAGGCCATCAGTGAAATGTAATGAGTTAATATAGAGGGATTATAGGTGATATTTTATTCTCTTTGCACACTGCATTCTAGATTTCCTACAAAGATTCAATAATGATTTTATAATCAGAGAAAATAAACTAAAATAGAAACAACTTTAATGCAAGTGGAAGTGTAATTTTTAGATAAGTACCTTTTCATGTAAATATAGGAAACTAAGAGCTTCAGCCTCAAGAAGCATAAAATCACGGTGGATCTCAACCGACGCAGCCACGTGGAGAAATGCTTGTGATAGAATGTTAAGTGGAAAGGAAGAGACACATTTAAAATGAGAAATACGTTCCACTTAGAATTGCTTAGTCACAGTTGCCCCTCTGAGCAAGAAGTGGTTGTTGACATGGCAGCAAAATAGCGGGTCAATGTTGAGGACAAAAAAGCATCAAATCCATTGTGTGACTTTACACATGAGAAAGAAGCTGCTGATTTTTGGTTTTGCTTTGTTTTTCTTTTCTATAGATTCACAGAAATCCTTGTAAGAAAGCTCGTCATTTTCTTATACGAAAGAAATCTCCGAAAACCTTCCTGGTCATAGATGCTAAGGAGGGCAATGTTCAGATGCCTGAACAGCACCCGGCATGCAGTAGAGCCTCAAACGCGATCTGTCTGCAGAGGCTTCATCTGCCAGCTCCTTATACGGAGCATTGGGAGGAGCCAATGACTCCAGGAAGGCATTGCTTCACCCTCGAATCCACTCCTAATGCTTTCCAGTAACTAACGCTTCTCTGAGTGTCCTCATTGAGGAAGTATTTGCTGTTCCCTGGCCTCCACCCATTATGAGCTGGGTCTCCTGACCTGTTCCAGTTCCCACTGCCCAGTGGTTTAATCCAACATGTCCTTTCTCACCTTCTTTAAATACTCCCCTTACTTCTTGACCATCTAAAACCTGCCTACTTCTGGAATAACACCACTCTACCTTCATTTAGGCATGTAATAAGCATGTTAAACTTAAAAAAAAATAGAGACAGGGTCTCTCTCTGTCACCCAGGCTAGAGTGCAATGGTGTAATCTTGGCTCATTGCAGCCTCAACCTCCTGGGCTCAAGCGATCCTCCCACTACAGCCTCTCAAGTGGCTGGGACTACAGGCACACACGACCACACCTGGCTATGCTTTTTTAATATTTTGTAGACAGGGGTCTCACTATATTGCATAGGCTGGTCTCAAACTCCCTGCCTCAAGTGATTCTCCCACCTCAGCCTCCCAAAATGCTGGGATTAGAGGAAGCATGTTCAACTTAACCAAAGAGTCCACAAAGACCTCTAGCTTTTGCCATTTAATGATGCTGTGCCTCTCCTTCCTCATGTCAGTCCACAGAACCACCCAGAAGCTCACAGGCAGCCTTATTTCCCTCTTTCCCTCACTGCTCACATCAGATCCAGAAGCAAGTTCTTTCTGTGGACTCTATTCCCAAATATATCTGAAATGAGTTCACTTACCCTCCCACCCCCATGGCTGCCATTCAGTCTGTGCCACCTCCCCACTGCCTCCCACCTGAGGCAATCTGCATCCTGGCTCAGCGTCATCTGCCTGGAAACCTTCCCTGTCACCTTTTACAGCAGAGTCCTCATCACCCTGACTTTTCGGGTAAATCTTGCCTTTTTGGAGAAGTTTGCAAGGCTACTCAGCCTCTATCCTTCTTTAATGCTTTTTATGGAGCACTGGACTCTTCTTGACTGATTGACTGATGGATTGCGTGTCTCTGCAATTAGAATCTAAGCACAGTAAGAATGGGGGCCCTTGGCTATCTTGTTCACTAAGAAATTTCCAGAGATGAAGACAGGGTTGGCACATGGTAGGTCTTCAGTAAATGCTTGATGAATAAATGAACAAATTAAAATGTACTGTTTATATTCTGGTCATCTCTGCTGGACTGTGAGCACCTTGAGGACAAAAACAGCATTGTGTGCACACCTGTGTTCCTGTCATCTGGTACCCAGAATAGGACATCAGTAGTGTTGGTCGGATTAGTGAGAACTGGGGCATATATTTGTCCATATTTAATTGCATGCAGAGATATAACTGATCAACAAATAACCCACCCCTTAGCCCCCCACTTCTATAAATAATTCTCCTAATTACGTGGCATTTACAAATGGCTTTCTATGCATCAGGTCCTATCCTGCATGCCTTATCCATATTAGCTCAGTTAATTATTTGAACAACCCATAAGGCAGGAGCTATTAGTATCTCCACTTTAGAGATAAGAACACGAAGCCACAAAGAGGTTGAGTGTATCAATGGAGGAAGTAAATTAAAGTTGACATGGAATTCAGACTCCCTGATCACCAGGGCACTCAGATTCTTATCCACTTTGCCAAGCTGACCACTGGTACCTTTGAGTCCTTTCTAAGTTCTATTTACTTGAGAACTCTACTATCCAATGCCACTAGCCACAGGGGTATTTGAATGTACATCAATTACAATTAAATGCATTTTAAAAATCCAATTTCTTGATGTTATTGATCACATTTCTTCTCACTAGTGGCTGCCATTTCAGAAAGCACGGATATAAGACATCTCCATGGCAGAAAGCTCTCTTGGATGGAGCTACCTACGAATACTGATGCTTCGAGGACAAAGATCATATCACACATTGATTATAACCATTTTTGGTGAGGTAAAAGAGTCAGATCTAATAATTAGCATAGTAGAAATCCTTAATAAATATTAGCTATTCATTCTTGTGGCACATCTTTGCCTCCTAATGGTAAACCAGGATATCTTGTTGCTAATAAGTAAGGACTCATATAAATCAAGCTCTTCATTCCTGACTGAAGGGGGAAAAGGCTGAAGTGCTTGTGTTCCCAGTGTTGCTAACCATGGCACACACCAGAGCCAGCTCCCTTTACTTGCCTATTCTACTCCTAATTAAGGATGTTTATTGTGTTCTTTGTTCATATGGATTTTTTCTCAACAAATATATTTGACTAGCAGTTCTGAACTTTCCATACCCTGGAGAGAAAGCTCGAAATCGAGATCTATTAAGGATGTATGCAACACTCAGAGTTTTCCAAGACTGTGATTTTATTTTCTTTAATTTCACTGCTTTTTTCACTAGCAGTGTTCAAATCCCGTAACATTCTGACAGGTTTCTAGGAGCATGTTAATTAAGACCTTCAGCTTCATTACCAAGAGCCAGGAACATGTTCCACAGTTCAAGACAAGCAGCACGTACTGAGGCCCTACCATGTGCCACCGTGTGTTAGGCACGGGGCTTTGGAGAAGTACTACTATGTCTCTGGTCTTGTGCTAGAAACTGGGGATTTGGAGAAGGACCCTGGACAACAAGGGACTTCCCATTCTATGGAAAAGAGGGGAGGTATACACATTCATTCATGTAATCAATATTTATTAAGTAACTACTAAATACCCGTCAGAAGGCTAGGCAGTGGGGATCTAGAAGAGGGCACGAACCAATTTCTGCCTTTGTGGAAGCTGCAGTGGGGAAGACAGCCCAAAAGCAAATGCATGGACATATAATATGTCAAGTGCCAATAAAATGATGCTAAGGAAATAAAGCAGGATGTGGGAGATGAAGAGCATGGTTGAAAGCAAGATTTTAAGGAGAGCAACAGGACAGTCTGACAAGGTGATGGGAATACAGTGGGAGAAGGGGCCATGATATCATACAGCAGAGTGCTCAGGGTAGAAGCACTGGATATGTGAAAGCCTTTCAATGGGAGGGCACTGGGCATGTCTGGGGAAGAACTGGGGAGGGGAAAGGGAAGAAAGGATGACAGGACATGAGGTCAGATACACACATGGGGCAAAGTAAGACGGGGTCTCATTGATATTGGAAGGACTTTGGTTTTTATTTTCAGGATTCCGAGCAAAGTTGGGACTTCATCAACTTACATTTTAGAGAAATCTCTCTGTGCAAAGAACAGATACAAGGCAGTAAGGATGGAGCAAGGCCACCAGGTAGAAGACAACCACAACAACAGAAGGGAGGGGTCACTGTGTCTGAGGCCGGGGTGCTGGAAGCCCACAGAGTTTTCCGATGTGAAGTATGAGCAGAACAGCATGATAAATAAATGCATGCATGGGAGTGCTTTGATAGGGATGTGCACAGGCATTAGGGACACACAGAGAAGGGACACCTGACTGGCTGCCAGATTTAGCAGATAAAAATTCAAGAGGCCCAGTTAAATTTGAATCTCAGATAAACATTTTTTTTTTAAATCCTCAGATGTTTCATGCAATATTAGGGACACACTTACACTAAGAAATCATTTGTTGCTTATTTGAAATTTACATTTAACAGGTTGATCTGTATTTTATCTGCAACCTGACCAATGTGCTGGTCATACCCAAGATAGGTGTTAAAGGACAAACAGGACTTGGCCATGTGAGTAAGGAGGAAAGGAGTCTCAGGCAATAGAAATTACATCTGTCCCTTCTCTGAATTTCTGTGGACCTTTCAGAAAGTAGGACTCAAGCGCCTGGGACAGGGACAGCAGCACCAGCCCACCAATTCCAGTGTCTCTAAAAGTCACAGTCAGGTCAGTGACCACCATTCAGGGAGGCAGCCTACAGCTTAGTTCTGGGAAGAGTGTCCTCTCAAAGCCTGTAATGCAAAAGATTAATGTGTGCTTCTCACAAATAAGTGGTCAAGATGGCCATCACCGTTTCCCCCCAGGCTAAAGGTCTGCCTCGTAGAATTTGAGCTGGATCTTGGATGGATAGGATTTAGAGATCCGTGAGTACTCATAACCATTTGTGCACAAATACTCATGGAGGGCTTGCCACATATCAAAGGCTGCATTAAACGTCTTGCTCAAGTCTCATGGAAGGGACAAACAGTAGAGCAGGGCTCATACCCAGGCCTGCCCAGCTCAGACCCTTCCCACCTCTTTCTACATTGCTTACCCCCACCCTCATTCTCCCCAAAATGGCACCAACGAAGTGAGAAGGGGAGAGCCCGTTGAGCTGGGCAAATTACTTGAAAAAAGGTACAGTGGTGGAAATGCATGTTGTGGTCCAGAGGATAATGAGGAAATCTGTCTGATTTGAAGAGAATGCAGGAGATAGTTGAGGCCTCGTGCGAGCCATTGAGTGCTTAGCTCCCGAACATCCTCATGTGATGGACCTTGGAGATGGGAGAAAAACAGAGGAACAGCAGGGAGGAAAGCCAGAGAAATATTCTGCTTCCCAGAGCCTATTCACAGAGGTAGCCAAGGGTGAGAATGAGAAAACAACCTGCCTTTGTGGGATTTTTATTAAGAAGCAGAATAAGACATTAAGTAATGGCTTGTTTGAGTGCACATACTCGGCAGGGAAACAACCAATGATTTCAGAGAGCTATATTATTACTTTGTGTTTGCTTATCTTTTTCTCTCCTTACCTGATAATCATCTGTAGCTCTATCTGTCTTTTTAAGGACATGTGAGAAAATAGAAAAGGTTACAGAGGACATTCAAAGAATTGCATATTATTACCTGACTTTCCAGAGCTGACTGCGCAATTGTTTGTTTTTGATGAGATAACAATGAAGATAGAATTGTTCAAAGCAAATGCTGTTCAAATTTCATCAAGCCATACCTCACTAACCCACTCTCAAGCACGCCCCCGCCCTGCACTGATGACTCTCGGGGACACCCCCGCCACTGCCAATGGAATGATTGGTGAGAAGTAAAATTGTTTTTCTTTGACCTCTCTGCCCACTAGAACCAATGACATTTCTGGATTATTGGGATGGCGTTAATTTCTAGTGATGGCATCAAATTCTTACCCAGGGTTTCCCAAGTAAGCCCTACCACTGCACCCCTTAACACCTTAGCATGGTGGCCCTTGCTTCCTGGTGAAACACCCTCCTGCCGTTCCCCAATCTGCCTTTTTCTTTATTTTCTTTCTTTCATCACTGCAAGCATATTTAATCATCCCTTTCTTTGTCACATGGATGCAGTACATTTCTCACTCTCTCCCCTGCTTGTTTCTAGGTCTACTTTCCCATCGGCCATCTTTTAGGGATTATTGTGTATTTCTGGAACATCATGCCTGCACAAAGTTACCGCTCCTTGAATTTTATCCAATAAATGAACAAATAACAAAAAGTAAATGTTTACCAGGAGTAGAGGAAGAGTATTATTTTAGGAGTCCTCTATATGTTGTGTGATGGATGCCTCATGGTATTTCTAGAACTCTACTGGATGCCTTTGTATTTCAAAAGAGAATCATGTTGATTCTTCATGAGCAGTATTGCAGATGAATCACCCGCACCATTGGTACAATGAAGGGAACATCTCTGCATGAGACTGGGCATCTATATTGCTTTTCAATCTCATCCAAAAGGCTTTCCACAGATGAGTGGTAGAGACCATGGGCTTTGGAGTTCAGACACTCTGGATTTGGACCTAAGTTCTCTCATGACAATTCTGTGCAAGCTTGGGCAAGTAACTTTTCACCTCTGTCAACCTCCGTTTCCACCTATGTAAAATGAGAAAAATAAAAGTATTAACCTCATAAAAATGTCGTGAGAAAAAGGTGAGCTAATACACTTGACACTTAACACAGTGCTTGCTATAGAAGTGTTTCAATACTAGGTGTCATTACTGGTACCTCTTTTATTTTTATTCATGCATTCATTTACTTATTGGTTTATCCCTTGAGCAAGTCAATAGGTCTAGCAGTGTACTACACAGTAGTCCCCACATGAAGAACGGTTTTCCTAAACCCTTGGGAAGTTCTTGGGC
Organism: Macaca mulatta; assembly: GCF_049350105.2. Lineage (NCBI taxonomy): Eukaryota > Metazoa > Chordata > Mammalia > Primates > Cercopithecidae > Macaca > Macaca mulatta. The sequence goes on from NC_133412.1 coordinate 172,094,306, forward strand.
TCAGTCCAGAACGCTTGCTCTGATGCCTTCTGCACTCCACTATCCAAACCAACCCTGGTCTGGGACCCCAGTGGATACCTCTTCACCTCTTCTGTTCCCAGATCTGATAGCTCACCCGGGGATTGTCTCTGACTTTTATCAATCAGTCTTGATAGCAAGATTGATTCAGTGGCTTTCTCTACCTTCTTCAATGCCACCAAATATTACATCTTAACTAGTCCCACCCCCCAGATCTCACATCGTGACAGTGTCACAAGGGTTGTACTCCCAGATTAACCATAATAGTGTGGCAGGAATCTAAACAATTCCTTCCAGATAAATAAGGAGGTACCAAGATGGAGACTTTCATAGCTTCTGTGTTCTTTATAAGTAAGGTCAAATATAGGTAAACTTTTGGAAGTGATCTATTATAGTCTATTTCTAGCTGGACTAATGGCGTGAGGGAGTGGGATGTGCTGTGTAGTGGACTTTGGCTGGACATTCACTACTCCAGTTGCCTACTGTTGCATAACAAAGATTCCAAACCTCAGCGGCTTAATACAACAATATACTGTGACTACAACTCATGAGTGTGTGAGTAAAGAATTTAGAAACCATATATATATGAAATATATAGAAAATATATATCATACTATTATATTTTCAAGTCTTACCAAAGTCTTACCTCCTGAAGTTATAATTAGATTAGAGAGAATAAAAATCTTGACTCAGATTATATTAATTAGCGTGTGGAAATAGACTTTACAGCTTAGCAACAGTACAGATCACCAGCTAACATGCATGTCGATAACCAGACTTGTCCATCAGATTACATAGGGTTGTTCCAGAAACCAGCCCTGCATTATTCAAGGAATCCAGAAAAAATAGGCAATGGAATTATGCTGATTTTTAAATATAATTTTCCAGTAGTTTAAAAAGAATAAGTTTTTCATTTAAAAAGCCAGCGGGATCAGCAGGCAACTAAGTTCTGTTTTAGTTGGAAATCAGTGGGTGGGAATATAAAGCCACATTTTTTTTTTTCCTAAATGGAACTAGAGAAGCAGCAGATCTAACAAGTTGTAATCAGCCACATTTCTTTTTTTATAAATATATGAGTAAGGAGTCGGAGTTCTCTTTTTACAGTATATATGTTTTTAATCCAACATAGCAGTAACAAATCACCTTTGCTAATCTCACCTATGCTCATTTCTTTTTGTGCACAGAAACCTTTATTTGGGGGAAGTCAAAGGAACCTCTTCTTAAACCTTAAGAATCTATGGAAAATCAGAGATTTAAAAGGCCAAAATAGCCTACGGTCATTTGCATCTGAAGGTAAAGGAGTATGATTATCTAATAGTATCTCTCCTATCCTCCTGTCCACAGGGTCCTAGGCTTGGCAGCTCAGGGGCACCAGCTCCCTGGACTGAGGCTGGAGGTCTGAAATGGTCAGTTGGAGTGAATTAAGCCAGGGATCAGGTAAAAACTGGGGACCTGAGAAAGGAAACTGGGAGTCAGGGACTGAGAAAGAATGTCACCAAGTGGCGGCAGAATATGGATGGAATGGGTCATATTGGCCATTGTTGTTCATCTTGGTCCAAGAGCTTGACATTTCCTGACCAGTTTCTTCATTGGTAAAGTAGGTCTTACCATGCCTACATATCAGTTATTTAAAAATTAAGCATTAACATGTTTATAGCAGCACAATTTGCCATTGCAAAATCTTGGAACCAACCCAAATGTCCACCAATCAATGAGTGGATAAAGACACTGTGGTATACATATACGGTGAAACACTACTCAGCCATAAAAAGGAATGAATTAATGGCATTCACAGCGACCTGAATGAGATTGGAGACTATTATTCTAAGTGAAGTCACTCAGGAATGAAAAATCAAACATCGTTTGTTCTCACTCATATGTGGGAGCTAAGCTATGAGGATGCAAAGTCATAAGAATGATACGATGGACTTTGGGCACTTGGAGGGAAGGGTGAGAGGAGGATAAGGGATAAAAGATTACACATAGGGTGCAGGGTATACTAGTCGGGTAATGGGTGCACCAAAATCTCACAAATCACCACTAAAGAACTTACTCATGTAACCAAATACTGTCTGTACTCCAATAACCTATAAATTTTTTTTTTAAATTAAGCATTAAAATGCATATAAAGGGCTTGGTCTAATTCTTGGCACATGGAAGTGTCAAAAGTCCAGGAGACAATGGCAAGTACAGAAAAATCTGATGAACTAATAGCTTAAGATCCTGGCAGGGAAGGAAGCAAAAAATAAACTGGGAATAGCTCTAGAGGATCCCAGACTTTGTCTGTGGAACCCCTGCATTAAAATGCATATAAAGGGCTTAGTCTAATTCTTGGTACACAGAAATGTCAAAAGTCCAAGAGGCAATGGCAAGTATAGAAAAATCTAATGAACTAATAGCTTAAGATCCAGCTGAATGCCTTGGCAGGGAAGGAAGCAAAAAGCAAACTAGAAAGATCTCTAGAGGATCCCAGACTTTGTTTGGGGTACCCTTGAGGGTATTTTTGGGTAGGGGTGTTGGACTGCCTACTGCTAGAGACATTGACTGGGGACAGGCAGATGCTGTCATTCACAACATAACAATGAAATCTAACAGTAATATACCTTCTTTTATGCCACAGATCTCTTCCTCAATAGCTTGCGTGTGTGTGCCTCTTTGTGTGTGCATGTGTGGCAAGGGAACTATTTAACAAATCCTATGGTAAGCTCACTAAGATAGTTCAATAGAAACATGAAGTGAATCATTTTGTAAAGCAAAGAATCTTTTGGCCAAGTAATTACCCAGCGTGTAATTTTTCTGCTGTGCACCTTTCAGTGGTGTGTTTGGTTATACTGCAAGGCAGTATTAAGGGTGTGGACACGCACATTGAAATATGAGGATGAAAATTCAAATTCTGGTTCTTCAACTTAGGCAAGCGATTTCACTGCTCCATGACTCAGTTTCCTCATTTTCAAATGGGGATTATGCCAGTTCCTACCATGTTTGTTTTTATCAGAATTAAATGAGTATGTGCATGTAGAACACCCAAGATAACACTTGGCACATAGCTTAAGTACAATGAACATTAGTAATGCTATTCTATTTTACTTTATCTTATTGTTTTAGCACCACCATCATTCACTTCCTTGGCTCAGAAATCTTGTAGGTGACCTTGACCACCTCCTTTCTACCACCTTGCATAAAATTCCTTTCTACCAGAGTGCATAAAATTTTATCAGCAAGTCCTGTGGATTCTACATCCAGAATGTATTAGAGACAGTGCTTCTTGTCCTTCTTTCACTGCCTCTGTCCTAGTTCAGATCATCACTCTTGCATGCTGCGTTTTCCATGACAGCCCCACATAACCCTCCATACACCACCTTCCACGTTTCAACCATAGGGAACCCCAAAAGCCACCCAGAGCTGGTGTGTAAGCTACCTGAAGCTCCCCCCAGGGCCAACCTTGACCTAGTTCCATTTGCCTATTGCCTTATCTCAGATCTCAGAAAATGTCCCTCCTAGGAGCCCCAAAGCCGTCTACACAGGTCTTCTCGCTATACAAAGAACCCATGCTCTTTCTGGTCACTGGCACAATTTACTTTGCATTTAGAAAGATGAGCTATTTGCATTTATTGCAGCAACCATATGAAGGCATGTTTTCCGGTTCTGTATTTCAATGCACTTAGTGAGTATTTAATAAATACAAGTTAAATTTAAAAACAGAAAATGCAGTCACATTCTTTAGGACAAACATCTTGGTGTGAATTCCAAGAAACAGTCCCTGAGTCAAAACTAACTAAGAGGGGAATCTCCCAGGGAGAATCAGCCAGTCCTACTCCTTGACTTGTCTGTAACTAGACTATGATGAAGAGGCTCAAAGCATGTCACAAAGAGCCATCTCTTTGGAGCAGAAGCTCTGCTGTCTTTGAGGTAGTTCTGTGGCACTCTAATCTTATATTTTAAAATATAAGATTTCAGTCAAATGTAGGCCACCACTCTTGATTTCCTTCACTGTGGGTGGACAATAGAGATTTGAACAGTGCCAAACACTGGGAAAACACACAATTAGGTATACTCTGCTAGATTGCAATTTAGTTGCATTCAGCATGATCAGTATACGCTTACGGAGCACCTAATATGTACAAAACTACAAATGCATTCAGGGCAGATACAAATGCATTAATTATCCAGTTTGACAAGACTGTCAGGTGCTAGTAGGCACCTATGGAAATGCCACTGAAAAGGTAATTTAAGGTGAGATCATAGAAAGACTGAAAAGTGCCAACTGAAGAGTGAGTTAAATCACTAACAAGGAGCCTGGGATGGATTACTAGCAGGGTGGATCTCATCTCTCTTAGTAGGTATGGACGTCGTGTCTTTGCAACGTGATTTCTGCCTTGTTATTCCAAGTGAGATGTTATATGGCTTAAAAGAAATGCAGAAACAAAGCTCAGGCCTCTGCTTTTCTTGTGTCCTGATGTGGAATGTTCACAAGTCAGGCTGCTTTCCCAGATTGGCACTCTGGAGAAAATGCTTGGAGCCCAGGTAATGGGCCTGAACCCCTGGGTCCTGAGGAAGCAGTTTACACCCTCCAGCAGTGGAAGCCCAGAGGATGTGGGGAGCAGATATGAGAAACATCAAGGAGCTGCAGATACCTGGTACAGTACGTCGGCAAGGACACAGTGCAGTGGACAGAGACTCCCATGGCTACAGGCTTCAAATTGTGGCTGTCATTGATTTGCCTTGTGGCTTTGAATGCATCATTAACTCTCTGTATCTCTAATTACTCATCTATAAAATGGTAGAAAACAAACATTCCTGGCTAAATGGACATCTATCTTTGTTTTCTTTTTACTTTCTAAATCGTGCCTTCAAAGAACATAGATCCATTGTGGTAGTTAATACTGAGTGTCAACTTGGTTGGAGTGAAGGATGCGATGTATCGATCCTGGGTGTCTCTGTGAGGGTGTTGCCAAAGGAGATTAACATTTGAATCAGTGGGCTGGGAAAGGCAGACCCATCCTTAAAGTGGGTGGGCACCATCTAATCAGCTGCCAGCAAATATAAAGCAGGCAGAAAAACATGAAAATGCAAGACTGGCCTAGCCTCCTTGCCTACATCTTTCTCCCGTGCTGGATGCTTCCTGCCCTCAAACATCAGCTTCCAAGTTCTTCAGTTTTGAGGCTCCTTGCTCCTCAAGCTTGCAGACAGCCTATTGTGGGACCTTGTCACCTTGTGATTGTGTAAGTTAATACTTAATAAACTCATATGTGTTTATATACACACACACACACACACACACACACACACACACACATATATATATCCTATTATTTCTGTCCCTCTAGGGAATGCTGATTAATACAGATTTTGGTATTAGGAGTGGGGTGTTTCTCAAGGAACAGAATATTAAGGATGGAGTTCTTTCGTTAGTTTTGGGGTTTCTGGAATTGGCTGCTTAATGTGACTAGAGCCAAAAATGCTAAGGACTCTACTTCTAATAGTATGGAGAACACCAATAGTCTTTGCTATAAAGAGCGTTATGCAAAATAAATGCATTTGACACTCCTGATTCACCACTTGTGAGATGCAGGGAGTTTAGTGAGTCTATGCATAACAGTTTTTACCATATGTGAAGAAACAAGGAACATAATGAAGATGGTTGTTTCCTCCTAAGTTCAATGGACAAAGTGATGAAAGAAAATAAACTCAGGGATTCTGTCTCCTAGCTTCAGAAGCAGACAATGAGCCACAAATCTGCTAAGATTGCCCTGAGTGAGAGTCTTATCTCCTGTAGAGAAAGTGCTGAAATTGTGGAAAAACAAACACAAGCTCTTATCATGCAAGTGGCTGACCTGCAGCGAAAGGTGCATGCACAGCCTCACCAGGTGTCTACTGTTAAAGTGAGGGCATTGATTGGAAAAAAATGGGACCCTGCAACTTTGAATGGGGACGTGTGGGAGGACTCTGATAAAGCTGGGGACACTGAGTTTGTAAACTCTGATGAACCTTTTTTGCCAGAAGGAACAGCTTCCCCATCCCCAGTAGTGGCAACATTCCCTCCCCAACCCATGCTGCCATCAGCCTTTCCACCTTTATCTATGGAGATAAACCCTGCACTGCCTGAGGCAATAGTGATAGCCTCCCCTGAGCCAGTTGTCAGGCAAAATAATGTTGATTCTCTTCAGGAGTCACCCCCAACACTTCTGTTTGCTTCTAGACCTATAACTAGACTAAAGTCTTGCAGGCCCATAGAGGTGAGGTTGAGAGTGTGACCCACAAGAAGATGTACTATGCTCAGAAAGAACTGCTTGAATTCTCTAATTTATATAAACAGAATCTGGAGAACAGGCATGGGAATGGGTATTAAGTGTATAGGATAACGGTGGAAGGAACATAAGAGTTGGAACAGGCTGAATTTATTGATTTGGACCCACTAAGTAGAGACTCTGAATTTAATGTTGCAGCTTGGGGAGTTAAAAAAAAAAAGGTTTTAATAGTTTATTTTCATGGTTAGCTGAAATATGGATTAAAGGATGGACCACTGTGAGAGGATGGAAATGTCTGATCTCCCTTGTTTAATGTAGAGAAAGAGATCCAAAGGCTTAGGGATATTGGGATGGTGGAGTGGATTAGTCACTTTAGAACTACTCATCCCACTAAGAGGGTCCAGAAGATATGCTTTCGACCAATTTCTTGAGAAACGGATTTGTGAGGGTGGTGCCCATATCTTTGAAGAGTTCTGTAATTGCTCTTCTCTGTATGTCAGATCTAACAGTGGGAACAGCAGTCACTCAACTACAAAATTTAAGTACAATGAGAATAATTGGATCCTGAGATGGCAGAGGCCAAGTGGTAGCACTCAACTGTCAAAGGCAAGCTGGACATAGCTACTGTAATGGACAGCAGAGACAAAGCAGCAATGAGAATAGTCTGACTCATGTAGAGCTCTGGCATTGGCTAATTAATCACGGTATTCCTAGAAGTGAAACTGATAGGAAGCCTACTGCATTCCTACTTAATTTATATAAGGAGGAAACTTGCAGGTCAAATGAACAAAAGACTAATTTGAATTATAAAAACTGAGAATTATGACCCCTCAATCAATTTCCAGACTTGAGCCAGTTTACAGACCCAGAACCCCTTGAATGAACTGGAGGCAGGGTCCCATTGAGGAAGGACCCCCATTGCATTACTGACAATTTATGCAGTGAATCTTTCTCCCATTCTTCTCCAAAGAGACCTCCAACCTTTTACCAGGGTAACTGCACTGTGGAAAGGGAAATGATTAGACATTTTGGGGACTACTGGACACTGGCTTTGAGCTAACGTTGATTCCAGAGTACCCAAAATGCCATTGTGGTTCTTCAGTTAAAGTAGGGGCTTATGGAGGTCAGTTAATTAATGGAGTTTTAGCTCAGGTCCAACTTACAGTGGGTCCAGTGAGTCCCTGGACTCATCCTGTGGTTATTTCCCCAGTTTCAGAATGCATAATTGGCATAGACATACTTAGCAGCTGGCAGAACCCTCTCATAGGCTACCTGGCTTGCAGAGTCAGGGCTATTATGGTGGAAAAGGCCAAATGGAAGCCATTAGAGCTGACTCTACCTAGAAAAATAATAAATCAAAAACAGTATTGCATCCCTGGAGGGATTGCACAGATTAGTGCCACCATCAAGGACTTGAAAGACACAAGGGTGGTGATTCCCACCAATCCCCATTCAACTCTCTCATTTGGCCTGTGCAGAAGGCAGACAAATCTTGGAGAATGACAGTGGATTATCATAAGCCTAACCAAGTGGTGACTCTAATTGCAGCTGCTGTACGAGATGTGGTTTCATTGAGCAAATTAACACATCTCCTGGTACCTGGTATGCAGCCTTTGACTTGGCAAATGCCTTATTCTCCATTCCTGTTCATAAGGCCCACCAGAAGCAATTTATCTTCAGTTGGCAAGGCCAGAAATATATTTTTACTGTCTTGCCTCAGAGTTATAACAACCCTCGGGCTTTGTGACATAATCTTATTCAGAGAGACCTTGATCACTTTTTGCTTCCGCAAGATATCACACCGGTCCATTACATTGATGACATTATGCTGATTGGATCCAGTGAGCAAGAAGTAGCAAACACACTCGACTTATTGGTGAGACATTTGCTTAAGTTCCTTGTAAATTCTGGATATTAGACCTTTGTCAGATGATTACATTGCAAAAATTTTCTCCTATTGTGTAGGTTGTCTGTTCACTCTGATAGTTTCTTTTGCTATGCAGAAGTTCTTTAGTTTAATTAGATTCCATTTGTCAATTTTGGCTTTTGTTTCAATTGCTTTTGGCATTTTCATCATGAAGACTTTGCCCATGCCTATGTCCTGAATAGTATTGCCTAGGTTTTCTTCTAGAGTTTGTATGGTTTTACCTCAGTAAAATTTCTAGGGGTTCAGTGGCGTGGGGCCTGTTGAGATATTCCTTCTAAGGTGAAGGATAAGTTGCTGCATTTGGCCCCTCCTACTATCAAGAAACAGGTACAACATCTAGTGGGCCTATTTGGATTTTAGAGGCAACACATTCCTTATTTGGGTATGTTACTCGAGCCCATTTTATGGAGTCACCTGAAAGGCTGCCAGTTTTGAGTGGAGTCCAGAACAAGAGAAGGCTCTGCAACAGGTCCAGGCTGCTGTGCAAACTCCTCTGCCACTTGGGTCATATGACCCAGCAGATCCAATGATGCTTGAGGTGTCAGTGGCAGATAGGGATGCTGTTTGGAGCCTTTACAAGGCCCCCATAGGTGACTCACAGCAGAGGCCTCTAGGATTTTGGAGCAAGGCCCTGCCATCTTCTGCAGATGATGACTCTCCTTTTGAGAGCCTGTTACCGGACTTTGGTGGAAACTGAATGTTTATGGGTTCAAGTTGACAAGGGGTGGACATGTGATGGTTAGTACTGAGTGTCAACTTGATTGGATTGAAGGATGCAAAGTATTGATCCTGGGTTTCTCTGTGAGGGTGTTGCCAAATGAGATTAACATTTGAGTCCGTGGGCTGGGGAAGGCAGACCACCCTTAATCTGGTGGGCACAATCTAATCAACTGCCAGCAAATATAAAGCAGGCAGAAAATCATGAAAAGCAAGACTGGCCTAGCCTCCCTGCTTACATCTTTCTCCTGTGTGGGATGGTTCCTGCTCTCAAACATCAGACTCCAAGTTCTTCAGTTTTGAGACTCGAACTAGCTCTCCTTGCTCCTCAAGCTTGCAGAGAGCCTATTGTAGGACCTTGTGACCTTGTGATTATGTAAGTCAATACTTAATAAACTCTCCTTTTTATATCTATCTATCTATGTAATAGGATATATATATCCTATTATATATATTATATTTACATATATATACACATATATATGTGTGTGTGTGTATATATATCCTATTAGTTCTGTCCCTCTAGGAAACCCTAACTAATACACCCATTTTTTAAATAATCAATTGTTCAAAATAAAAAGAGGAGCTAAATCTGGACTCAGAATTTATGGCTGCAGTCTGTTACTAGATGAGAGCCCAGTAGCAGCTCCAGAACCAGAGGACTTCCACGGAAGCATAATCAGAGCTGCATTAGACCCAGAGTGGCTATGGTTACTATGACAAACTGGTTGCTCAGCCCCTTTCCTTTTCACCTTGCAGAATAAATAGAGGGTGCACATAGGGCTGTTATCAAAGGTCCCACATGCTATGAGTTACATCATCATCATCATCACCACCACCACCAGAAGTTCAGGCCCTGGGGGAACATATAATTGTGCCCCTTCTCTTCCAGTTTGCTCATCTATATATTTACCTATACTTATTTACCTAGACCCTACATGTTGTTAGAAAGGATGTAAGGCAGTTCACGACAACTATAGTGATGGCATGATATGAAAATAAAATGAAATTGAAAAAAGTAACATGAAAAAGGGATCATGCTGTTATTTGTGGTATGAAAGTTCAGATAATTTCTACGCCTTAAGCTCCCAGCAGTTAACACAAAGAGGAGAACATGAGGAATTCATCACTTGTATTATCAGAATGGAAGACCTCGGACAGTTCCTCAGGAGAAGAGAATCTTTCCTTGATCTTCAATCCTGATATAAATGTTTCTAGGAGTTCCATGTTCAGAGGTAAATTCTAGGAGCCCAGAGGAGCAGCGGACCCTGGTTGCGTTAGGGCCCAGGGGCAGAAAAGGCTGTCAGGGAGCTTAGGTGAGTCTCAAAGATGACCAGACACGGACAGGAGGGGACTGGCAGGAACCAGTGTTTGCAGGCACCAGAAGTGAGAGCATGCACTGGCAGGGCTGCACTGACTGATGGCAGGAAGGAGTCACCCTGGAGTCATGGCAGCTCACTGCATTCATTGGCACTTGTGGGTGCCTATAAATATGCGTCCCATGGAAAAAGCCAAGGAGAAATGAATAAATCTGTCCGGAAAATAAAACCAATGCACTAGTTAGCTCAGAAATTCAACCATGCCAAACATCTCTGTTTCTTCCATGAGTTTGGTGTGATTTAATAATATAATATGGACGGGCTTTATGCTGAGGCACTCTTTGTCTTTCCCTTGCTATAATCTTTGTCCAAACAGTGTCAAGCAATATGGATGCTTCTGAAATATTCTAGCACCTTAATCCTTCCCCAGCAGTGACTGACATCAGTAAACTCTGGGATGGTAAGTGCTACAAGACTCTCCTCCAGGTGACAAATCCAGAATGACTTTTTGAATAAAAGAATCTGAAAAACTCCCAAAGCACCTCGTTGATTCGCTGGCACCGATTCTTACTGAATTTGGTCAGCTTATCCTCTGCAGCTTGATGATGCATCAGATATTGACCCTGGCATAGCAGAGTTAAGCAATTAATAATAGCTAACAATTAAGAGCTCAGTTGTTGTTTATTTAGCAATCTAGGAAATCTGGCTCCTACTGAGTATTGGGTCATGTAGACATTAGGGATCTGGAGATTAGTAAACTATTGTCCCTTTCTTCTTCCAAAGCTCTCGGCTTCTCCCTGTGCATAACCCTGTTGGCTACACCCTATCCCAGGCACTTCTGCCTCTTTGCCCTCTCCCTCTCCAATTCTCTCACTCTCCTTTCTCTCTTCTACTCCTCCCTCTCTCTCTCTCTCTCTCTCTCTCTGAAAACATTTAAGATATGTGTTTTATCCTCAGGGTTTTAAATGTCACATTGGCATGTCTAGGAATAGATCATTCTTCATTCATTCTCCTCCCTCTGGGAAAGCTCATTCAATCCAATTACTCACATATCTTTTCAGCCTTGGGAAAAAAAAAATCTATCTGTGTGACCATTTCTGACTCATTTTTTTCTTTGGTTTCAGTAAGTTGTATATGGCTGTGGTTGGCAGAATAATGGTCCTCCAAAAATGTTCACACTCTAATTCCCAGAACCTGTGCATGTGCTAGGTTGTGTGGCAAAGGGGAGTTCAGGTTGCAAATGGAATTGAGGTTGCTAATCAGCTCTCCTTAATGTAGGAAGAGCGCCTTCAATTACCCAGGTGGGTGCAATGGAGTCATGAGGTCCTGAAGAGTGAAAGGGGGAGTCAGGAGAGGAAGTCACAGGAGGGAAATACGAGGACTCAAACTGCTGTTGCTGGTCTTGAAGATGGAAGAAGGGGCCAGAAGCCAAGGATTATAAGTAGCCTCTAGAAACTGAAGAAGATAAGAAAACGAATTCTTCCCTAGAGCTTCCAGGAAAAATGTAACCCAGCCACACCTGAATTTTAGCCCAGTGAGGCACAAGTTGGAGTTCTAATCCACAGGACTGTAAGATAATAAATCTGTGTCATGTAAAGCCATTATTTGTGTACTTGGCACAGGCACAGTAGGAAACTCATTCACTGGGACTCCTGGATTAATGCTCTACAACTCTTATAATTCCTATCAATATTCTTATTTATTTAGGAGTTGTCTTTGACTTTTACTTCTACCATTTCTATTCAGCTATTTCATTTTATTGGTTTGACATTTAATAAAGAGTTTTGTTTCTTCTTTTCTTTTACTGTGGCATCTTTTACTTGTTTTATTGATGCAATATCGTTTCAAAGAACTTCAAGCCTAGAGGCGATTGCTTCTGAATTTTCTCTGATTTATTCCAGACTGCACGTTGATGTTAATCTCTTTCTTTTGTTACACTGGTTTCCTCCAGATGTTTAGAGGTATTTGGTTATCTCTCTTTATTTAAGCACAAAGAACATGGTTTATTATTCTAGGTAGAGAGCAATCCCCAGAGGAGATTTGGACAGTCCCCTGGTCATCTGTGGATTGTTCAATGAGAGGCCATTGGCACTGCTAAGTGACAGACTGGCAGAGTGGACAGTAAAAGAGAGGGAGAGAGTTGAGTCCTCTCCAGGTTCCCCTCCCTCCTGGGAATGCCAGTGGTTGGCACTTTGCAGAACGTCTCAGAGAAAACAATCTTGGGGACAAATTAAATGTAGCTGACACAGTTTTAGAACCTGGGCTTCGAACAAGAGTATGAATAATAACAACAACAACAACAACAAAAATAGCCTTCTTCAGTATGATTAAGAGAGCTCAGGCAAGTAGAGCCTCCTCATCATAAAGTGCACCACAGTGGGACACACAGAAGGTCCATGACCTTGATGAGGAAAAAAAGACTTGGTAGTTTTTATAGATCATATGACAGCAGCAAGTACTGCAAACTATAGACAGTTCTCATGTCAGCCCCTAGTATGGTGCCTGGCATAGAGTTGATATTCAATAATGTATTTATTGAATAAATAATTCCAATGGTAGGTTTAATTGTTATTTAGTATTTAAATATTATTAAATAGGCACACATATGAATCCTAGGTCTACCACTTGCTAGTGGGGTGACTCTAGGCAACTTGCTTACCATTTCTGAGCTTTGGAATCATGTGGGTGATAATACTTTCCAGGTAGGGATGTTGTGAGGATGAACTTGAGTTTGAAGTATTTAGCTCAGCACTTGACATTGATAGGTGCTCAGTAATAACAGCCAGTGCTCATTTTTGTGAAGTTCCAGCAGAAAACTACACATGGTTAGAGGTAGGTGTCAAGGCCCAGTAAAGACTGCCTGATTCTGGTTCCTGGAGAGAGCAAAATCAGGATAGTATTCCAACATAGAGAATTGTTATTATAGATCTTTTTCTCTCATTTTCATCTAAATATGCTTCATGTTTTCAGTGCACAAAATGGGAACTCAGGAACGCTGACCCACTGCAGGTAGAATGGGACACAGAGGTCTTTCCAGACCCCTCACCCACCCCACAGGCAAACACCTCTGGCCCACATCTGTCAGAGGAAGAAGAGGAGTCAGATGTCACCCCATTTAGCTTTGTAGAGGAGATCTCAACAGAAGGGAATGAGTATTTCTTGAGCAACTACTAGCCCCTCAGGAAAGCTCCCAGACTGTATTCTGTGACTTTGCAGTACATGGCAACAGATTGTTGAATCTCTAGAAGCCAGAACTCTGAATTTCATTTAGCATTTAATTAACTGGAATAGACCAAGAACTGCATGGCAGCCCCCTGATTGCAATCTGTGGATGGATGGGCATTTTTATCTGAAAATGATGACCAGCTTATCTTCTGTCGTGCAGTGATCACACATGATATGTATCTCTAGTTATCTCACCCAATCAAACACAGAAAGTTTATTAAGATTCTATCATTCGAAGTTATCACCAACTATAGGATTTTTTATCTGAATGTGCTTGTGTGCAGTACCGTATTTTGCCTAAGAAACCCTCAGGAAGAATAAGAGAGGGAAGGTTATCATTTATGAATATGCTATGACTCTGCAGTCAACGACTAAGCAACTTAAGGAGTACGGCCACCCAGATGACTCTAATAACCAGACAACTTTAAAAGATATCTATTAACTCTCCTTTCTTTCCACGTTTATACTATAGAATAGAATAACATAGCAAAAGTGGTTTCAATTCTATTCTATAGCATAGAATAGCATAAACATGGAAAGAAATCAATGTGATCCTATAGTAAGAAGGAAAAAAAAAACTATTGCTTAGGTAAGTAGCGTAGCTGAAAAAGCAAGCCAGATGGTTCCACGTTTTGCTAAAAGTAGGCTCTGAGCTTCCTAGAGGCCATAGAAAAAGAGCAATGTGATCAATTCTGAGATTTGTGGAGCCCTTAAAATGATTGCTATCCAATATATATGAGAAGACAGTTATCATTCAGGTTAGTTATACATAGCAAATTCAGAAAAAGAAAATTCACTCACTTAATCATCAGATACTAATTTATATAATCAATAAATAGTTATTGAAGTCTCACTTATGCCACCTGCCCTGTTGGTGCTGGATTTTCAGTGCTGAATCAGACTTACCTCCCCTCTTAGTGTGGACAAGCCACTCCTTTAAACAAAGGGGCAGTAAGACCACCACAGAATGTGGGAGTGCTTCCACGGAGGTGTGCACAGCACCTACCAAGGACCCAGGGCTTAGACTGATCTCCCCTACTTTGTGCAATTGGGGTTGTTTTCATAGGCAAGACAGAACTTTACAAGAGAAATTCATCATCTAGGAGATGAGGAAGGCAATACAATGGAAGGCACCAAGGTAGGAAAACAATTCTGCGTCATGACTAATGTCCACATGAGGGTTTGTTGATAAGTGTCACTGCTCTTCCCAGGCTGAAAGCTCCTTGAAACCACTTTGGCTTTGCTGTTCAACATCATGCTCCCAGCACCAGCACAGGACCTCACACACAGCAGATGCCAAATGGGTTCTTACAGGAAGAATGATGGAAGCGAGAGACACACCAAGGAAAGCAATGGCAATCTGGAGGTGCAAACGATGTCCTTGGACAACCAGGATTACCTGTTTGCCTTAAGGTTTCGTTTAAATAAATTGAGCAGCATCGTTCTTTTGAGGCTATTCAGAGAACCACAAGGAGGATTGCTGTAATTTTTCCAGAGACCTCTGGAGTTTACAAAACTGTTCACATCCTTGGTTTTAGTTGATGCCCACAACCATCTGGTAGGGGAAATAGCAGCCTGGTGGGAGAGAAGGCTGGAGATAAATCTGGAAGAAACTCTACTCTAACATTTCCCATGATATATTGCTGTTGGGGTGCCTATCTGCCTCCCCTGCTGAGGCTGTGAGTTTTCTGAGTCCAAGACAGCATCTGCATTTTTATAGCAAATTCTGAAAGTGTTGAGCAGAATCTGAGTTGTACCACAACTGGGAGCTGTGTGAGCCTTGGGCAAATAATTAAACCTCTCTGAGTTTTAAATCCTTCCATTTTCAAATGCAGTCTCAGGGGATAAATTAAGTGAAAACACAGTTGCAAATCACCTCATGTCCCCAAATTCATCTACCTTTCCTACGATCTTTAATCACTCCTTCTCTATCTTCTTTTTTTTTTTTTTTTTTTTTTTTTTTTTTTTTTTTTTTTTTTTGTCAGAGAGTCTTACTTTGTTACCCAGGCTGGACTGCAGTGGTGTGATCACAACTCACTGTAGCCTTGACATCCTGGGACCCAGCGATTCTCCCACCTCAGCCTCCTGAGTAGCTGGGACTACAGGTGTGCACCAACATGCCCTGCTGACTTTTGAATTTTTTTGTGTGTAGATGGGGTTTCTTTGTGTTTCCCAGGCTGTTCTCAAACTCCTCAGCTCAAGCGATCTGCCCTCCTCAACCTCCCAAAGTACTGGGATTGCAGGTGTGAGCCACCATGCCCAGCCCCACTCTCCATCGTTGAAATTGTCCTTACTTACCTGAGGGCAGTCTTGAAAGACTCTGCTCCTGCACATGTATTTCTTCCTGCCTTTTCCTATACAAATAACAACGTGCAAGCTTCCCCATGGGCTCTCCATCTTCCACCTTCAACATCTCTCCAGGGCTGCAGGACTCCCATTGTTCTCAGCATTCTCCTTGTCTTCCTGACTCTTTACCTAGCTTGGGGACCTAGCTCCCTAATTTTTCTACCTTCCCTTTCTAGAGCCATGGGGCCACTTTGAACGCTCCAGGCTCTGCCTCCTGGCTCCATAACTCTTCACTATTACCTCAAAACCTCTGACAGCAACTCCTCCTCGGCACTCATTAACTCGGCTTCTCCATTAATTCATTAGCACTCGGGAGCCCTGGCATGATCTTTCTCTTCCTCCTGCCGTCTCTGCCCTTACAAATTTCATTTCTGAGGTTTCTCTCACATTCCGTTTATTGTGACATCATTTATGAAGTTCTCCCTCGACAAGAGAGGAGAGAAAAAAATAACTATATATCATTTTAAATTGCTCTGGTTGGTAACTCTACATTTTAAGCATATCAAGGAAAAGAAGTGTCTAATGACAGGGCTACAAGTGGATAAAGAGCTGACAGGGTAATTGCACTACCAGATGCTTCCATACACCAGTTAGCTGCTTCCCGGGCCTATTTGAAGCACTGGGTGTCAGGTCAGTAATTAGGCATTTGCAGACAAACTGGAAGTGCCATCTGATCTCTTATGAACACCCTCATCACTCCCATGTATGCCAAGTTCAATATGAAACACAACGTCACCATCCTTTCCCCGCAAGGCTGCCAGAAGTTCCCAGGGACATCTCTCCCCTTCACTCCCACACGAGCTAATGAAGTCAGTGCTTCCCCCACCTGTCAAAGAACTTGCTCCTGGGATGGCAGTACGAGGGTGCCCATCTATAACGACAACGCCCAACAGCAGCCTTGACTCTGCTTTTGATTCTTCTCTTCTGATTGTAGGCTGGCTGACATATTCACACTCAGAGCTTCTTTGTGTTAATTCTTTTGTTTGATTTTCCAGTGTGGTTGGCTCCTTGGAATAGTGCAAAGGGCAGATGAGCCTAGAGAACTGGCTGCAAGTCCCAGAGGAGTCATTCACTTGCTGTGGGGCATTGGTTGTGATCTGATGCCTGTTGGATGCATCCCCATTTATTGACCCAGGTTGGGGTTAATGGGGAAGGAATGGGACATGGGACATGGGACCAGACAAAGCCATGGGATGACTGTGTAATTGGTGCTCCTGGAAAAAATAACCAAACAAACTATTCAATTATGTCTTAAAATAAAATTTTCTGAAATAAAGACTAGAAGATTTCCATCTGCCCCTGTCCTTCTTCATACCATTTGTCTGTAGAGAGGAGAGCATGCAGAGAGGCTTTCTGGTCCATTATTTATGGTTAAGAGTTACAAGGTAGAGCAAGAGCAGGTGATAACCCAGGTGGACCATCTCTGTTAGAGGGAGGATGGGGAACTCTGATATGAAGGAGAAAAAGTGAACAGCTAATCCTTAAAAGTGTTTGAAATCAGTCATCTTTGGAGACATCTATCGGCAGCCTTCAAGGCCAGACTGCAGGCCAAGGGTAGTCAGGGTCAGAATGCCAAAGCAGGGTGAGAGAGGGCAGGCAAGACATCTTGGGCATCTGCTGGTTTGCCCACACAAACTGTTATCTCCCCTTTTTCTGATAACGAGCATCCATGACTTCTTTGAGGAAAATTTACTCTTCCTCTCTCAGTCCATATGGTTCAGGTGAGGTTGACTTACCCCATTCCCACACACCTGGGGATGAGTGTGACTTTCACTTGGGTCCAACGGAGAAAGCACTGGAATTTGGTGGGGGGAAGGATGCTTTCTTTCTGATGATATTGCTGAGCTAGTTCCAGCAACTAGATGAAACTAGGGGGTGGCTTAGGGGGCACCAGAAGGAAACAGAGTCCCGAAATAGAAAGCCAACATGTAGGAGAGATAGAAGGAAACCAAGTCTGAACAATGTCAAGCAGCCCCCTGGAAGCACCATTGGACTTTGCAGCTCTGGACTGCTGCAAGTCTCCTTGTATCTGGTTTAAGTCCATCTCCATTGAGTTTAATTCACTGCCAAAGGAATAGTCCTAAGTAATAAAGTTGAATACAGCTCATCGCTAAGGGAATTAAGTACTGGTCAATTCCAAAAGAAGAACTCCCAGAACCTTTAGCAAAAACTAAAAACGAGTGTGGGTCCCAGAACAAAGAAGAAACATGGTTAACCAAACTAGGACATGAAACAAGTCATTGGGGCGGGGGTTGATTCTGAGTCCCACAGGATCAGGGTCTTCAAATGCCTCCCACTCAGGCCACAGTAGGATGGATCTCCTGGTTGGGGCTGGGAGTGCAGCTGTGAGGGAGTAGACGCTGGTTTCCATAGCCATGCTGAGCCAGCCTGACCCAGGAACTCTGGACAGACCATTTTCTTCCCTTGGCCTTGGTTTTTCCATCTGTAAAATGAAGAGGCTAGATCATTTGCTCTTCAGATGCCCTTCCAAGTGTGAAAACCCAAAATGTCCTGCTCCCACCCAGTCCCACTGTGAAGCAGTGGCAAAACCAGAAGACATAACCCCCAGGATGACTGTGAGAGCCTCAGAAGGACAGTTCCTGGGACTTGAATGAAGGGTGTTTGCGTGCAGGGACTCTGACTTCTACACCCATCATGAGAATCTTCCGTCTTTCTCTCACCTTTAAATCCATCTTCCACACAGCTGTCAGAGAGTAGACCCTGAAACACCAATGACATCTTCTTATGTCCCTGATTTCTTTGACCATACTTGGCCAAAAATGACATTTGTCGAGTTTGAGGATGGAACATCCTGTCAGCTGAAAATTCGGAATTTTATAAAACTCCCACATATAGTGCCCTTTTACATTCTTTAAAACAAAGATGTCAATGACATCTATAAATGTTACATGGTATAATTTTATGTGGTGTGAATTTTATTATCTTATTTTTATTTAAAGTTTCTATAAAATCTGTAGAGAAGCAAAGAACATGGAAAGTTAGGATGTGTATGTGTCAAGATGTGGGTATAAATGCGTGACGGTCTCTCACTTTTGTAGTAGAATGTCATTGCCTCAATCCAATCCTGTACTGAGTATGCTATGTTGCCTCAAGTTTTTAACAGCCACGAACAGAGAGGTTACTTGACTTCTTGATCATTGGAAAGTCCACTCAAGGTCTGGATATGGCAACACACCATCATGATGTTGAACAATGGTCATGAGATTGGCCTCCCAAAGAACTGCTGCTAGGGTGGAACACTGGGAGCTACTGCAGTCAAGTCCTGCAAGGAGCCGTTAGGAGAACTGCCTCTGCACCCATCCTCCTGTGTATTAATCTCCAACCTTCGGTGGGTTCACGGGTGTCTGCCCACAGTGTGGCAGGCTTAGGAGCCACCAAGCAGTCAGGTTCCCTCTCCCACCACTCTTTAATCATGAGGCCGTTTTTTCAAAGAATGTTCTGTAAATATTAGCTTTTTCATGATGCCCTGCAGGAAATGTTCTCTAGACAACAACTTTTTGCTGGTTTCTGGACTGGATACTGAGGATACGAGTGGAAACGCTTTAGAGAAGATGGGAACTCAAGGAACATCTTAGAGAGACAGAACCATACATAGGTAAGTTCCATATTAAGTGGCAAATGCTATGTACCAAATGCCACCAAGCTATGTACCACCAGAGGAGGTCAAGCTGAAAGTACAGTTTTAAGGTGGGGAAGTATTTCTGGTGGGAGAAGGAAGAAAGCAAGTTTTTGAAAATGGTCAAATGTAAGTTGAATTTAAGCACATTTTCTCAATAATGTCTTACTAGTTTCTACGACTGAGGCTTTTGGTCACCTATGGAAATGTTTCTGATGATGATGTGAAAATAATCACTCTAGATTCATTTTTTTAATTAAAAAAACTTTTTTAAATGTTTAAGCAAATACAAAAGACTAAAGGACGGTAAAGTCACAATGTCACAACACTCACCGTGCCACCATGACAAAAGCAAGGCAGAGACTCTGCGGGCAGACACCTGTGAACCCACTGAATGCTGGAGATTAACACACAGAGGAGGGCTGGAGAGGCAGTCCTCCTAACCAGGAGGTAGGTTATCCCCTCAGCTGACACTAGATACAGCAAGAAAAGAAACGGGGTTAGGAGATGGACTGTGAGGAAGTGAGAGAATCTGAAGATGAAGACAGTGTGTAGTCGCTCTCATTGTTTTATCTGCAATTGCTGAGTGAGTGAAAGGATGCTGTGGCCAGAGTTCAACTTCACAAAGTTTTTGAAGTTGGTTCTCTTCAGCCTAGCATAGAACATATTGATTGAAAATCGACCAAATTATTGAACCAATCAATAATAGCTATAAAAGTACCAAAAAAGAGCCCCTTTCTCATCCAGGCACACTTAACAGTCCCCTTTATACACTGGTTAGTGAATGGACACTGATAATAAGTGAGCCCGGGGAAAAGTACCCAGGAGGTGCCACTAAAATAGCCACAGAGATTAAACTCAAAGCAAAGGGCAAAGAAAAAGAAATTAGTAGGGTTTGCTGAAACTTCTACTGAATTAAAATTTTATTTTTAGGCCGGGCGCGGTGGCTCAGGCCTGTAGTCCCAGCACTTTGGGAGGCCGAGACGGGCGCATCACGAGGTCAGGAGATCGAGACCATCCTGACTAACATGGTGAAACCCCGTCTCTACTAAAAAATACAAAAAACTAGCCGGGCGAGGTGGCGGGCACCTGTAGTCCCAGCTACTCCGGAGGCTGAGGCAGGAGAATGGCATAAATCCGGGAGACGGAGCTTGCAGTGAGCTGAGATCCGGCCACTGCACTCCAGCCTGGGCGACAGAGCCAGAGTCCATCTCAAAAAAAAAAAAATTTATTTTTAGACTTCACATATTGCTTATAGAGAAAAATAGGAGGAGGAGTCAGGAAGTGAAACTCACTTGATTTTGAATGCAAGCTCAGTTATCTATCTTCCAGTCACCTGATCTTTCAGATTCTCACTTTTCTCTTTTTCTTTTGGTAAAATGGGGTTAACGAATATCACCTCAGCAATGTAGCCTAGGTGTAGCCAATGTTTCTTTGATTAACATTCTAGAATTGCTTGCAAAATATAGAAGAGGTGAGCAATGTCCTTCTGGAGATCCCATCCAAGAATATAAATTGTCTGGAGAAGTGTGGGCTGCAGGTTCTTGTCTGGATTTGAATTGAAATAAGCAAAGCATCAGCCAAGCTAGACCATCATAGGCATTCAAGCAGCTGTAGTCAATATTGTCATTGTTATGCTTAAATTCCTCCTGGCAAAATGTATTTGGGCCACAAATAAATATTGATCCTATGATCCCTTGACTCTTAGCCTAAATCCTTAAGCTACATTTCATCTGTTTTACAATTAAAATAGGGAGATAGAGAAGCCTTAGATTATTCTCTCTCTTAATCTGAAAGTCACAGGAATTGTTCATTTGAAGATGGTTAAGAAAGTGCATTTTTGCTTGATGCTCAACTCCTAAACCTTACCAAAAATAATAACATTTTTAAAAAGGAATGAGAATAAGAGAGAAGATGACACAAGGGAAGCACCACCACAAACCAAAAGCTATGGGACACACCTGCCAAATAGCACCTAGTTTAAGCCTAGATGGTGGAGGATACTAAGCAAAGAAATACTCCACCATCTTGGATCTCAAGCAGATTACGTTGTCCCTAAAATGCCAACTTTTTGAGCAATGTAGCAAGTGTGTAGCCAATGTGTAGCCAATTGTTCTTTGATTAAGATTCTAGAATTGTTTGCAAAATATAGAAGAGGGGAGCAATGTCCTTCTGGAGGTCCCATCCAAGAATATAAGTTGTCTGAAGAAGTATGGGCTGCAGGACTCAGGGCATCATTGTCTCTTAGCAGATAAATATTGTGGAGGTCAAAAGGATTCCAAGAGGGAGAAGAGGTGGTAATTCAAGATAGCAGCACAGAGAATCTGTGGCCTTGCTCTTAGCCAGAGCAGCACATGAATGCCAAAACTGAGGCAAAAAAAAAAAATGCCTTGTATCTCCCAGGATACAAGATGTCCAAGGCATTGTGAAGAGGATGAAAGATTCACTTTGTCAGACTTGAGGCTTCCCTCTGCCCCAGCTCACTTTTCTCCTGTCCTTCTTCATACCACTTGTCTGTAGGTAGGCTGAAACCAATTTTGGACATAAGAAATGTTAATGATACGAAAAAAAAAAAAAAAAAAAAAACGAAAAGAAAAGAGATATAAAAAAGAGATAGGTAAGGGCCAGGTACAGTGGCTCACACCTGTAATATCAGCACTTCGGGAGGCCAAGCTAAGCGAATTGCTTAAGTCTAGGAGTACAAGACCAGCCTGGGAAAGATGGTGAAACCCTATCTTCACAAAGAAAAAATTAGCTGGTTATGGTGGCAAGTGCCTGTAGTCCGACCTACTCAGGAGGCAGGCTAAGGTGGGAGGATCACCTGAGACCAGGAAGTCAAGGCTGCAGTGAGCTGTAATTGTGCCACTGTACTCCAGCCTAGGTGACAGAATGAGACCCTGTCTAAGAAAAAAAAAAAAGAGAGAGAGAGAGATATATATGAACACACGTATATATTTATATATCCATGTATATGAATATATCCATATATATTCATGCTGAATATACATATCCATATCTATATATTTATATCTATATAGATGATACAGATATAGATACAGATATAGATAGATATCAGGAGGAATTACCCATAGGGGTAAAAAAACAGATCACAAAATAATTATACGTAGCTTTGAGGGGATTTTTTCTCTATAGAATTGAATTCAAGGAAGTTATACAAATGGTGCAAAGAGGAGGTTATCAGACATAAAAAGAACTGATAATCTGGGAAAGAAATGTAAAAGGAAATGATATTAGAGATGAAAACCATTTTGGAAACAAGAAAAAAGACAAACACAATTCAGAACAAAAAATTTGGAGAGTAAACTTCAGGAAATGGCATGAAGTGAAATAGAAAAGCAAAGCAACAGAACTGATTACAGAGAGGATAATAACATATAAAAGAGCTAAACAAGAGCCAATAAATGTATAATTGGTGCTTCTGGAGGAAAAACAAACAAATTATTCATGGCATCTTAAAAAATTCTGAAATAATACTAAAATCTACAAAACAAATAACATGTTATATTTCAGGAAAAAAAAAAAATCCCAGTAATATGACTGACCCTCAAAGAGAAACAAAAATAAAGATCATGAAGACATCTAAACAAGAGAGTCAAGTTACCCAGAATGAACCTCAGCTATTCAATGTCAGAAGAGAGTTGACTGTTACAAAGTTTTGAGGGAAAACAATGTACTCCTAAACTGCATACAGAGCAAGCTAGTCTCTAGCCATAAAAACAACAGATGCTATCAAAGGA